>NW_024609394.1:0-25000 GCF_018296145.1 Oncorhynchus tshawytscha | reverse complement strand
ATCATGTAGTTTACATGTATTGATAATATCTAATGACTTCAACTTTCAACTGTCTATCAAACCTATTCATTTGCTGACGAAAGAGACATACACTGTATTCCCTACAGAAATGAGGGATATTTCCCAAATGGCACGCCATGGGCCCTGGTCTAAAGTAGTGCACTACCCCTATGGGCCCTGGTCTAAAGTAGGTTCCTACCCCTATGGGCCCTGGTCTAAAGTAGGTCCCTACCCCTATGGGCCCTGGTCTAAAGTAGTGCACTATCCCTATGGGCCCTGGTCTAAAGTAGGTTCCTACCCCTATGGACCCTGGTCTAAAGTAGTGCACTACCCCTATGGGCCCTGGTCTAAAGTAGTGCACTACCCCATGGGTCCTGATCCAAAGTAGTGCACTACCCCATGTGTCCTGATCTAAAGTAGTGCACTACATAGGGACTAGGGTGCCATTTGGGAGGCAGACCTACAATGATGAAAGAGAACTACGCCTACAGAGACCAACAGATGGTATATATATCAGTTATGGCAGTATCTAATAAGAGCATGATGGCATTGGTGTTAGTTTCAGTATTACATCAAACCATGCATCATTTACTACAAAGCCAGTCAGAGGAAATTTCATTAGTTGATCAGCTAGAACCACTAATCACGAAGCGCCCGTCATGGCTCTGGTCAAAAGTAGTGTACTATGTAGGGGAATAGTGTGCCGTTTGGGACGCAGACAAGCGTTCATTCTAAGATGACATCAACCCAGACATCCCCCTCCCCACATACCTTCTCCTGATTCTCTTCCTCTTCCCCCTCATCATACCCACATCACCAAAGAACTTCCCCAGAATGTGTCAAAACTACCTGTTTCCTAGGGATTCCAACCCAAGACCCCCTGCTCTGCTGCTAAAAAAAAAAGGTGTTAATGAGCGGCCGTGTGTTGGTGTTTGATTTAAAGGAAACTTCGCTCAGTCAGAGAACCCACAACCTCACACCTCTATCGTTTCTGCCTCTGCCTCAACTATATAAATACTTGTCTGTCTTAGCCTCAGCATCAGTCAGACAGACACAGGAGAACAAGACTTGGGTCGTCTCAGCTACAAGGCGGTCTCGTTAAGTCAACTCAAGTCAAGGCCTTTGACTGAAGTTACCGTACACCGATTGAGGACTATTGAGCTTTGAGGGATCTTCAGCGTGACGTTGAGGGCCATGGATGTGTTATCAAGGGCTGTGATGTGTTTCTGCTTGATGGGCTGGATGACTTTAGGATGGAGTAATGCTGCTCAGTACACATCAATTAACATGAAGAGCAACATAGACAAACTGAAAGTCCACTATGTAAGTATCATACACATTATTAACTGGGTAAACAGGGGTGTCTCCTGACAGACAGACAGAACAGGGAGATCTCCTTCCTAATGGGAGGCCAACAGTAGGACAGAACAGGGAGATCTCCTTCCTAATGGGAGGCCAACAGGCCAGGGAGATAGGAGGCAGAACAGGGAGATCTCCTTCCTAATGGGAGGCCAACAGTAGGACAGAACAGGGAGATCTCCTTCCTAATGGGAGGCCAAACAGGGAGATCTCCTTCCTAATGGGAGGCCAACAGTAGGAGGCCAACAGAACAGGGAGATCTCCTTCCTAATGGGAGGCCAACAGTAGGACAGAACAGGGAGATCTCCTTCCTAATGGGAGGCCAACAGTAGGACAGAACAGGGAGATCTCCTTCCTAATGGGAGGCCAACAGGGAGAACAGGGAGATCTCCTTCCTAATGGGAGGCCAACAGTAGGACAGAACAGGGAGATCTCCTTCCTAATGGGAGGCCAACAGAACAGGGAGATCTCCTTCCTAGGACAGAGGACAGGGAGGGAGATCTCCTTCCTAATGGGAGGCCAACAGTAGGACAGAACAGGGAGATCTCCTTCCTAATGGGAGGCCAACAGTAGGACAGAACAGGGAGATCTCCTTCCTAATGGGAGGCCAACAGTAGGACAGAACAGGGAGATCTCCTTCCTAATGGGAGGCCAACAGTAGGCCAGAACAGGGAGATAGGAGGCCAGAACAGGGAGATCTCCTTCCTAATGGGAGGCCAACAGTAGGACAGAACAGGGAGATCTCCTTCCTAATGGGAGGCCAACAGTAGGACAGAACAGGGAGATCTCCTTCCTAATGGGAGGCCAACAGTAGGACAGAACAGGGAGATCTCCTTCCTAATGGGAGGCCAACAGTAGGACAGAACAGGGAGATCTCCTTCCTAATGGGAGGCCATAGGACAGAACAGTTCCTTCCTAATGGGAGGCCAACAGTAGGACAGAACAGGGAGATCTCCTTCCTTGGGAGGCCAACAGTAAAACCAAGAGGAGTTCCACACTTCCTGCCCAAGCAGGAAAGACTGAAATGAAACTGAAAATGATGACGTCATCATAACAGTGCATTTCCAGGTAGGCCCATAGACACCAGACCTGGCTCAAACACTTCCATCTGAGGTGAGCTTTAGCTTAGACGTAGCTTGGAGTTTGCACTTTTGGGACTACTCCATTGTTGCCATTGTACGTGACAAACTAAATGATGTATTTGAAGTTATTTGACCTATTTAGCCCAGGTCTGGGACAGACACTATACTCCTGTGATTAGGGGGGAGAAGAGTCAATCTATATGCAGAACAAACTGCAGCAAGTTGAAGGGAGAAAACAACTGATTGTCATCATGTCTTGTTCTTTCAGAAGATCTCCAAGGACCAGCTGTTCAACGGAAACCCTGTTTTCCCAACAAGGACACGTTTGAGGTAACATATAATGTTACACATTGTTATCCCATTCAGGCTAATATCACCAATGTGAAACTACTGCTTACCCTTGGGCTAGGCTGGAGACAAAACTACGTTTCAAGATTTTAAAAGTACAGGGAGATCTCCTTCCTTCTCTCCCTCAGGACAGTGACAGCGGAGGGTGTTGAATGGGAGTGTGGTTCTGGACGTGTATCTGAGTATCTTCAGCCAGATGCTGAACCAGACGGGGAACAGGGACCAGGAAATGATTGAGAGTCTGAAATATGTCAAGGGAAAATTCAGGATCTCCAGAAACACTATTTCCTGGGGAGGATACCTGGCTGAGGACACACCTGCAGAACCTGTGGGCCATCGAGGTGAGCTTCCCTCCATGAAGTAGAACACAGATCTGGTATAGTCTACTTTCACATGTTCATCGCTTAATATTTTAGCAGATGAAGTCACATAGCACAATGATCATGGGAGGCACTAATGCATCATTACATTGTTTTTTTAATGGGAATGATACATCCTTTAGACAATGCAACATTTAAATCAGCAGCTTTTCTGGCTACCATCATCATTGGCTGTAGTATAGTCTACTGTATAGACACCATCATCATTGGCTGTACTGGACAGAGGCCAAATGTAGTCTACTGTATAGACACCATCATCATTGGCTGTAGTATAGTCTACTGTATAGACACCATCATCATTGGCTGTATTTAGTAGTCTGACTATACTTGTATAGACACCATCATCATTGGCTGTATATGTCTTGTTCTTTCAGAAGATCTCCACTGTATAGACACCATCACATTGTCATGGCTGTATCACCAATGTATAGTCTACCCTGTATGGAGACACCATCATTTTAAACTGGCTGTATATGTGGTCTACTGTATAGACACCATCATCATGATTGGCTGTAGTATAGTCTACTGTATAGACACACATCAGAACCTCATGGCTGTAGTATAGTCTACTTTCACATGTTCATAATATTTTAGAGATGAAGTCACCATGACATCAATGGCTGTAGTATAGTCTACTGTAAATCAGACACCATCATCATGGCTGTAGTATAGTCTACTGTATAGACACCATCATCATTGGCTGTAGTATGGTCTACTGTATAGACACCATCATCACGGCTAGTATAGTCTACTGTATAGACACCATCATCATGGCTGTAGTATAGTCTACTGTATAGACACCATCATCATGGCTGTAGTATAGTCTACTGTATAGACACCATCATCATGGCTGTAGTATAGTCTACTGTATAGACACCATCATCATTGGCTGTAGTATGGTCTACTGTATAGACACCATCATGACGGTAGTATAGTCTACTGTATAGACACCATCATCATGGCTGTAGTATAGTCTACTGTATAGACACCATCATGACGGTAGTATAGTCTACTGTATAGACACCGTCATCATTGGCTGTAGTATAGTCTACTGTATAGACACCATCATCATTGGCTGTAGTATAGTCTACTGTATAGACACCATCATCATGACGGTAGTATAGGCTACTGTATAGACACCATCATGACTGTAGTATAGTCTACTGTATAGACACCATCATCATTGGCTGTAGTATAGTCTACTGTATAGACACCATCATCATTGGCTGTAGTATAGTCTACTGTATAGACACCATCATTATGACTGTAGTATAGTCAGTATAGACACCATCATCATTGGCTGTAGTATAGTCTACTGTATAGACACCATCATCATTGGCTGTAGTATAGTCTACTGTATAGACACCATCATCATTGGCTGTAGTGTAGTCTACTGTATAGACACCATCATCATTGGCTGTAGTGTAGTCTACTGTATAGACACCATCATCATTGGCTGTAGTGTAGTCTACTGTATAGACACCATCATCATGGCTGTAGTATCGTCTACTGTATAGACACCATCATCATGACACCTGATGAACTAAGTACCTGATAGTTAATGCCTGTATCTTCTGTCTCAGACCAGTGACACCACAGTCCAGGGGAAGGCTCTGTCCGAGTTCATTACCATCTACGAGAAAGCCTCCAAACTGGCCCTTAAGTTCCATCTGAAGAAGGACAACCGCAGGAAGAGACGGCAAGCCCAGAGGCTCAAATCACACATCATGTAGATGACCAATCGTGTCTACTGTGAAGGCTAGGTGTAGGGTGAAGATACACCTGGAAGCTGACCTTGGGTCAGTTTAGCATTTCCCCTCTAACGGTGAAGGTTAGGATTGGGGGAGGGAGCTGATCCTAGATCTGTACCTAGGAGAACCCCCCACAAAAAGCCACAGTTGAGATACATATTGAAGTAAAATATTTCCTTGATACAAAATACCTCAACTGGACATCTATTTATAAAATCTATTTATTTAATCTATGAAATCACGCACAATACTCAATGGTATATTATCATTGATAAGAGTATTTATTTTTCTTGAATCAATAAATTTATATTTATTATTCATTATCTAGAAAATGTTTATTTTTTTTTATAAATAGTTATTTATTGCAAAATCTGTAAAGTCTATGACTGAATAAACAGACACTGAGGAAACAGCTCTGATGACTGATATCTATACACACACACACACACACACACACACACACACACACACACACACACACACACACACACACACACACTAATCTATGTTTGGTGCTGTATGGAAATATCACACATTGACTGATTTACTTTTATAATTGTTCTTGTATTGAAACCTAAACCCTCTCCTGCATGGGGCCCACACAACGGCCGTGGCCCAAATGGGCGGCGTCCTGGTCAAAGGAAGGGCACTATATAGGGGCTAGGCTGCCATTTGGGATGCCCACAAGATAACACCACAACATCCGTCTTCAGAAACAGGAATAAACCAAACACACTAAACACCCCACTAACCTAACATAAACACACTAACCTAAACACCCCACTAACCTAACATAAACACACTAACCTAAACACCCCACTAACCTAAACACCCCACTAACCTAAACACCACACTAACCTAAACACCCCACTAACCTAAACACCACAACAACCTAAACACCACAACCTAAACACCCCACTAACCTAACCACCACACTAACCTAAACACCACAACAACCTAAACACCACAACAACCTAAACACCACACTAACCTAAACACCACAACAACCTAAACACACTAACCTAAACAGTTGTGTTTAAAGGTTTAAGATCAACACTTACAGTTGAAGTCAACATGCACTTAGGTTGGAGTCATTAAAACTTGTTTTTCAACTTCTCCACAAATGTCTTGTTAACACACTAAGGTTTGACAAGTCGGTTAGGACATCTTCTTTGTCCTAGACTGCCACGGCTTTCGAAAGAACTGGACCAAAGCGCAGCGTAAATATTCCTTCATTTTTTAAATGCCGCCAACAATAAACAATCCACAACACCCATGACGCTTAAGGGCTATGTGCCACAAAGACAACATCCCACAAAGAAAGGAAGGAAAAAGGCTACCTAAGTATGGTTCTCAATCAGAGACAACGATAGACAGCTGTCCCTGATTGAGAACCATACCAGGCCAAAACATAGAAACACAAAACATAGAACGCCCACCCCAAATCACACCCTGACCAAACCAAATAGAGACATTAAAAGGCTCTCTACGGTCAGGGCGTGACATTGACACAAGTACTTTTTCCAACAATTGTTTACAGACAGATTATTTCACTTATAATTCATTGTATCACAATTCCCGTGGGTCAGAAGTTCACATACACTAAGTTGACTGTGCCTTTAAACAGTTTGGAAAATTCCACAAATTATGTCATAGAAGCTTCTGATAGGCTAATTGACATAATTTGAGTCAATTGGAGATGTACCTGTGGATGTATTTCAAGGCCTACCTTCAAACTCAGTGCCCCTTTGCTTGACATCATTGGAAAATCAAAAGAAATCAGCCAAGACCTCAGGAAACAAATTGTAGACCTGCATAAGTCTGGTTCATCTTTGGGAGCAATTTCCAAATGCCTGAAGGTACCACGTTCAAACAATAGTACTCAAGTATAAACACCATGGGACCGGAAGGAGACGCGTTCTGTCTCCTAGAGATGAACGTACTTTGGTGCGAAAAGTGCAAATCAATCCCAGAACAACAGCAAAGGACCTTGTGAAGATGATGGAGGAAACAGGTACAAAAGTATATATATCCACAGTAAAACAAGTTCTATATCGACCTAACCTGAAAGGCCGCTCAGCAAGGAAGAAGCCACTGCTCCAAAACTGCCATAAAAAAGCCAGACTACGGTTTGCAACTGCACATGGGGACAAAGATCGTACTTTTTGGAGAAATGTCCTCTGGTCTGATGAAACAAAAATAGGAGTGTTTGGCCATAATGACCATAGTTATTTTTGGAGGAAAAAGGGGGAGACTTCCATGCCGAAGAACACCATCCCAACCGTGAAGCACGGGGGTGGCAGCATCATGTTGTGGGGGTGCTTTGCTGCAGGAGGAACTGGTGCACTTCACAAAATAGATGGCTTCATGAGGAAAGAAAATGGTGTGGATATATTGAAGCAACATCTCAAGACATCAGTCAGGAAGTTAAAGCTTGGTCGCAAATGGGTCTTCCAAACAGACAATGACCCCAAGCATACTTCTAAATTTGTGGCAAAATGGCTTAAGGACAACAAAATCAAGGTATTGGAGTGGCCATCACAAAGTCCTGACCTCAAACCTATAAAAAATGTGTGGACAGAACTGAAAAAGCATGTGTGAGCAAGGAGGCCTACAAACCTGACTCAGTTACACCAGCTGTCTGGAGGAATGGGCCAATATTCACCCGTACCTTATTGTGGGAAGCTTGTGGTAGGCTACCCAAAACGTTTGACCCAAGTTAAACAATTTAAAGGCAATGCTACCAAATACTAATTGTAGTGTATGTAAACTTCTGACCCACTGGGAATGTGATGACAGAAATAAAAGCTGACATAAATCATTCTCTCAACTATTATTCTGACATTTCACATTCTTAAAATAGTGGTGATCCTAACTGACCTAAGACAGGGAATTTGTACTCGGATTAAATGTCAGGAATTGTGAAAAAGCGGAGAGTTTAAATGTATTTGGCTAAGGTGTATGTAAACTTCCCACTTCAACTGTATGTGTATCCTTGTGTGAATTCTGATGTCATATTGCTGTTATGTTTTCTCTACACATCTTATCTGTCTTGTGTGAATTCTGATGTCATATTGCTGTTATGTTTTCTGCACACATCTTATCTGTCTTGTGTGAATTCTGATGTCATATTGCTGTTATGTTTTCTCTACACATCTTATCCGTCTTGACAGTTTTTTTCTGGGAACATAAAATAATTATATTCTAAAAAAAAAATAGACAAACTCAAACAATTCACCTAAGAATAGACAATGACAGCTCAGCTAAAATGCCAAACATCCGCTAGGGATTGAGCATGTGTCCATTAGGCCTATGGATTAAAAAACATGTATCACCATGAATTAGATCGGGCAATAAAAGCATCACTTTTATTCCATAGGCTGGGATCCTCACTATGCAGTTCTGGCAAGAGCGCATTTTTCACCGGCTGTCCACTGGTTTCAAAAACAATGATTGATAGGCAGCTTAAACTTCTTGAATTCAGCCATTATTGGGTTGAAATACACATTTTAGATTTGTGAACAGCCATCCTCAACAACCACAATCCGTAAGGGGCAAATAGCTACATGAGAGAGCAGCAGTGTGATTCACATCAACGCGCTATGTAGATATCAATAATAAGTGATCGTCCTAGACTTCACCACTGGTTTCATCCGATATTATTACTTATATAACACCTCCAAGTGTTTATTCAAATTGGAAGAGATTAAATTAAACACGGACTACTTCTTGCTAATCAGGAAACTCTTGGGTGGTAGACTGTCATTACAATTGCTTCATGGGAACCTGGTAAAATGATGTTTGTAGCCTAGTGTACCTAGCCACCGAATGGCTCACAATTCACTGTTAGTATGCAGTCAAAACTATAACCACTTTTGGAGCTAACTAGCACTCTGAAATCATATTCTGATGTTGACAGCAGATGGGAGTTGGATTCATAACATTGCTAACAAAATATACATTTTGAGAAAACTATTTATATTAAGTGGCTAGCTAGCTAGTGTTAGCAACGTTTGGTGGTCAATGAGACCGAGAGCTAGCTAACCAGCTGAGCTAGCAAACAATATATCAAAAGTATAATTTCAGATTCGAAAAATATTGCATCAACAGGCTCTGCATTACAGGAATCACAGTAGCAAGTACTCCTGGTGCACTGTTAAATTATTTAGCCATTTAAACTCTCCATTTTTGCCATAGCCCTGACAGGCTTTCATTCATTTAAACATGAGATTGTCTGAGGTGTCAGACTCAACGACAGTTAATATACATTGGAGCGCTGCGATTGGTTGCCCACATTTCTGGGGCGGGGCTTAGCGAAGAGTCAATCATTTCAAAGCTATTCATCCAATTTCTCACCATCTAATCCAACAATCTACTCACTATTATCCATGGGAAAAACTCACTATTATCCATGGGAAAAACTCACTATTATCCATGGGGAAAACACACTATTATCCATGGGAAAAACTCACTATTATCCATGGGAAAAACAAACTATTGTCCATGGCAAAAGCATTTTTACTTTTGCCCTTGCACTAACATACCTGATTCAACAAAAGGCTTGATTATGAGATGGTCCCCAGGACCAGGTTTTAGAGAACCCTGAGTTAGTAAACACTGGGTTAGTAAACACTGGGTTAGGGGTAGTAAACACTGGGTTAGTAAACACTGGATCAGGAAACACTGGGTTAGTAAACACTGGTTTAGGGTTAGTAAACACTGGGTTAGGGTTAGGAAACACTGGGTTAGTAAACACGATCAGTAAACACTGGTTTAGGGTTAGTAAACACTGGGTTAGTAAACACTGGTTTAGGATTAGTAAACACAGGGTTAGAAGACACTGGATCCGGAAACACTGGGTTAGTAAACACTGGATTAGAAAACACTGGATTAGAAAACAGTAAAACACTGGTTTAGGGTTAGTAAACACTGGGTTAGGGTTAGGAAACACTGGGTTAGGGTTAGGAAACACTGGGTTAGTAAACACTGGGTTAGGGTTAGTAAACACTGGGTTAGTAAACACTGGTTTAGGGTTAGTAAACACTGGGTTAGGGTTAGTAAACACTGGGTTAGGGTTAGTAAACACTGGGTTAGGGTTAGTAAACACTGGGTTAGTAAACACTGGGTTAGGGGTAGTAAACACTGGGTTAGTAAACAGTGGGTTAGGGTTAGTAAACACTGGGTTAGTGTTAGAAAACACTGGGTTAGTAAACACTGGGTTAGGGTTAGTAAACACTGGGTTAGGGTTAGTAAACACTGGGTTAGTAAACACTGGGTTAGGGTTAGTAAACACTGGGTTAGTAAACACTGGGTTAGTAAACACTGGTTTAGGGTTAGTAAACACTGGGTTAGGGTTAGTAAACACTGGGTTAGGGTTAGTAAACACTGGGTTAGGAAACACTGGGTTAGGGTTAGGAAACACTAGGTTAGGGTTAGTAAACACTGGGTTAGGGTTAGTAAACACTAGGTTAGTAAACACTGGGTTAGGGTTAGTAAACACTGGGTTAGTAAACACTGGGTTAGGGTTAGTAAACACTGGGTTAGGGTTAGTAAACACTGGGTTAGTAAACACTGGGTTAGGGGTAGTAAACACTGGGTTAGTAAACAGTGGGTTAGGGTTAGTAAACACTGGGTTAGTATTAGAAAACACTGGATTAGTAAACACTGGGTTATAAAACAGTGGGTTAGTAAACACTGGGTTAGAAGACACTGGATTAGTAAACACTGGGTTAGAAAACACTGGAATAGTAAACACTGGGTTAGAAACACTGGGTTAGAAAACACTGGGTTAGAAAACACTGGGTTAGAAAACACTGGGTTAGGAAACACTGGATTAGTAAACACTGGGTTAGAAAACACTGGGTTAGTAAACACTGGGTTAGAAAACACTGGAATAGTAAACACTGGGTTAGAAAACACTGGAATAGTAAACACTGGGTTAGAAAACACTGGGTTAGAAAACACTGGGTTAGGAAACACTGGATTAGTAAACACAGGGTTAGAAGACACTGGATCCGGAAACACTGGGTTAGTAAACACTGGATTAGAAAACACTGGATCAGTAAACACTGGATCAGTAAACACTGGTTTAGGGTTAGTAAACACTGGGTTAGGGTTAGGAAACACTAGGTTAGGGTTAGTAAACACTGGGTTAGGGTTAGTAAACACTGGGTTAGTAAACACTGGGTTAGGAAACACTGGATTGGGAAACACTGGGTTAGGGTTAGTAAACACTGGGTTAGTAAACACTGGGTTAGAGTTTAGTAAACACTGGGTTAGGGTTAGTAAACACTGGGTTAGGGTTAGTAAACACTGTGTTAGGAAACACTGGGTTAGGGTTAGTAAACACTGGGTTAGGGGTAGTAAACACTGGGTTAGTAAACAGTGGGTTAGGGTTAGTAAACACTGGGTTAGAAGACACTGGATTAGTAAACACTGTGTTAGAAAACACTGGAATAGTAAACACTGGGTTAGAAAACACTGGGTTAGAAAACACTGGGTTAGAAAACACTGGAATAGTAAACACTGGGTTAGAAAACACTGGAATAGTAAACACTGGGTTAGAAAACACTGGGTTAGAAAACACTGGGTTAGAAGACACTGGATTAGTAAACACTGGGTTAGAAAACACTGGAATAGTAAACACTGGGTTAGAAAACACTGGAATAGTAAACACTGGATTAGAAAACACTGGGTTAGAAAACACTGGGTTAGAAAACACTGGGTTAGAAAACACTGGGTTAGGAAACACTGGGTTAGAAAACACTGGAATAGTAAACACTGGGTTAGAAAACACTGGGTTAGAAAACACTGGGTTAGGAAACACTGGGTTAGAAAACACTGGGTTAGGAAACACTGGATTAGTAAACACTGGGTTAGAAAACACTGGGTTAGAAAACACTGGGTTAGGAAACACTGGATTAGTAAACACAGGGTTAGAAGACACTGTATCAGTAAACACTGGTTTAGGGTTAGTAAACACTGGGTTAGTAAACACTGGTTTAGGGTTAGTAAACACTGGGTTAGGAAACACTGGGTTAGGGTTAGTAAACACTGGGTTAGGGTTAGTAAACACTGGGTTAGTAAACACTGGGTTAGGGGTAGTAAACACTGGGTTAGGGTTAGGAAACACTGGGTTAGTAAACACTGGGTTAGGGTTAGGAAACACTGGGTTAGTAAACACTGGGTTAGGGTTAGTAAACACTGGGTTAGGGTTAGTAAACACTGGGTTAGTAAACACTGGGTTAGGGTTAGTAAACACTGGGTTAGGGTTAGTAAACACTGGGTTAGGGTTAGTAAACACTGGGTTAGGGTTCGTAAACACTGGGTTAGTAAACACTGGGTTAGGGTTCGTAAACACTGGGTTAGTAAACACTGGGTTAGGGTTAGGAAACACTGGGTTAGGTTAGGGTTAGGAAACACTGGGTTAGGGGTGGTAAACATTGGGTTAGGGGTAGTAATCACTGGGTTAGGATTAGGAAACACTGGGTTTGGGGTAGTAAACACTAGGTTAGTAAACACTGGGTTAGTAAACACTGGGTTAGTTAGGAAACACTGGGTTAGTAAACACTGGGTTAGGGTTAGGAAACACTGGGTTAGGAAACACTGTGTTAGGGTTAGTAAACACTGGGTTAGGGTTAGTAAACACTGGGTTAGGGTTAGGGAACACTGGGTTAGGGTTAGGGAACACTGGGTTAGGGTTAGGGTTAGGAAAGAGTGGGTTAGGAAACACTGGGTTGGGATTAGGAAACACTGGGTTAGGAAAGCACCTTCAGTTTCTCTGAATATCCATGGTTAGACAAGCCCCCTCTGTCTCCCAATATCCATGATCAGACAAGCCCCTTCTGTCTCTCCCAATATCCATGATCAGACAAGCCCCCTCTGTCTCTCCCAACATCTATGATCAGACAAGCCCCCTCAGTCTCTCCCAATATCCATGATCAGACAAGCCCCCTCAGTGTCTCCCAATATCTATGATCAGACAAGCCCCCTCAGTCTCTCCCAACATCCATGATCATCCATTCTTTCTCATCCCATTGTCCTTTCAGATCCCCCTCCTCTGACTTCAACAGTGTTTGTCATACAGACAGTCCCCCTCCCACTTCAACAGTTTATTATAGGATGCAGACAGTCCCCCTCCTCCCATACAGACTTCAACAGTGTTTATCATACAGACAGTCCCCATCCTCCCATACAGACTTCAACAGTGTTTATCATACAGACAGTCCCCATCCTCCCATACAGACTTCAACAGTGTTTATCATACAGACAGTCCCCATCCTCCCATACAGACTTCAACAGTGTTTATCATACAGACAGTCCCCATCCTCCCATACAGACTTCAACAGTGTTTATCATACAGGTCAGACTTCAACAGTTATCCTCCCATACAGACCAGGTGCTTTATGTTACATCCCCATCCTCCCAAAGACTTCAACAGGCATCCTCCCCATTCCCTATATTCAGTGTTTACATACAGGGCCCCATCCTCCCATAGGACTAGTAGTGCATCATACTACAGGGCCCATCAGGACTAGAAGTGCACTACCACAGGGCCCATAGGACTAGTAGTGCACTACTACAGGGCCCATAGGACTAGTAGTGCACTACTACAGGGCCCATAGGACTAGTAGTGCACTACTACAGGGCCCATAGGACTAGAAGTGCACTACTACAGGGCCCATAGGACTAGTAGTGCACTACTACAGGGCCCATAGGACTAGTAGTGCACTACTACAGGGCCCATAGGACTAGTAGTGCACTACTACAGGGCCCATAGGACTAGTAGTGCACTACTACAGGGCCCATAGGACTAGAAGTGCACTACTACAGGGCCCATAGGACTAGTAGTGCACTACTACAGGGCCCATAGGACTAGTAGTGCACTACTACAGGGCCCATAGGACTAGTAGTGCACTACTACAGGGCCCATAGGACTAGTAGTGCACTACTACAGGGCCCATAGGACTAGTAGTGCACTACTACAGGGCCCATAGGACTAGTAGTGCACTACTACAGGGCCCATAGGACTAGTAGTGCACTACTACAGGGCCCATAGGACTAGTAGTGCACTACTACAGGGCCCATAGGACTAGTAGTGCACTACTACAGGGCCCATAGGACTAGTAGTGCACTACTACAGGGCCCATAGGACTAGAAGTGCACTACTACAGGGCCCATAGGACTAGTAGTGCACTACTACAGGGCCCATAGGACTAGTAGTGCACTACTACAGGGCCCATAGGACTAGAAGTGCACTACTACAGGGCCCATAGGACTAGTAGTGCACTACTACAGGGCCCATAGGACTAGTAGTGCACTACTACAGGGCCCATAGGACTAGAAGTGCACTACTACAGTGCCCATAGGACTAGTAGTGCACTACTACAGGGCCCATAGGACTAGTAGTGCACTATATAGGGAATAAGGTGCCATTTGGATGCACCCCAAGACGATAGAGAGAGAGAGTAGTCTATTTTACTATAATATAGGAATGGCTATTGAAAACACAGACTGGTAATTCCCCTGCAGATGTAGAATCTTAATTTGACCACCCTGTTGCAGGAGAACATTTTTAAACCTGTATTTAAGGTTTGAAAAGGCTTTTGAAGTCTGACATATCAGACTTGCTTTTCCCTTACGAAAAATGCCATTCATTATAAAATAATTCACATTTCCAGTTGTTGCAGGATTCTTTTTCTACTCTCGCAAACTGGCTCAAATTAAGATCCTACATCTGTATGTTCATTGTGATGAGATGGTACAAAGATGGTACAAATGTCTTGTGGCCTGGCCTGTCTAAAATTATGAAACATCTCCTTAAGGCGAACAACATTTGTATCAGTATCAGAAGTGCAGATACTGTAACTGCAGCCCGAGACTCTAGCAAAGACTCTAACAAAGATTCTAACAAAGACTCTAACAAAGACTCTAACAAAGATTCTAACAAAGATTCTAACTCAAATGTATACAAGCAAACTTTGTCGTGATGAAATGTGAAAAATATACAATGAGCATGCTCTGCTGTCACTGATGATAAACTGAGTCATATAACAAACACACACGTCTGCAGACTTGTTAGGGCAGACAAGGAGGACACACAGGGAGGAGAGACAGGGAGGACACACAGGGAGGAGAGACAAGGAGGACACACAGGGAGGAGAGACAGGGAGGACACACAGGGAGGAGAGACAAGGAGGGCAGACAGGGAGGGCCGACAGGGAGGGCCGACAGAGAGGGCCGACAGGGAGGGCCGACAGGGAGGGCCGACAGGGAGGGCCGACAGGGAGGGGCGACAGGGAGGGCAGACAGGGAGGGCCGACAGAGAGGGCCGACAGGGAGGGCCGACAGGGAGGGCCGACAGGGAGGGGCGACAGGAAGGACAGACAGACAGGGCAAACAGGGAGGGCAAATAAAATAAAATAAAATTGTATTAGTCACATACACATGGTTAGCAGATGTTAATGTGAGTGTAGCGGAATGCTTGTGAAGACAGGAAAGACAGGGCAGGCAGGCAGGGAGGAGCCTGTCCCTTCACACTTCATGTGGTTACAGACCAAAGCAGGTCCAACAACTATTTTTTGTGAAGTTTAGAAATACAATCAGTTGAGTCTGAGAAATGATAATGATCTAGCAGAGGACTGGTTTTGTTTGTATACACAGACAACCACACACACACACACACACACACACACACACACACACACACACACACACACACACACACACACACACACACACACACACACACACACACACACACACACTCAATAACTCCATGAGAGGATAATTCTGTCCCCTTGTTGCTTTAGTCATTGAAGTTAACCAGAGAAGGAGGATGTCATATTACATACACTGTTTCATGGTTCCCAGGCCCATCATTCAGGACCTAAATACATCGCTCATATTACGAGGGTGTGCTGTGATTTGTTTCGTCAACACAATGTGGAGCTGGGATTTTCCTGTAAATGTTGTACGATGCTAATGATAGTCACTGTGGACACAAAGCCTTAATGTACAAGTACCAGGAAGTAGGTGAATAAACCACACCTGAGCTGCGTTTCAAACTCATAAAAGACACATCCACATCCACTTATCCTCGCCTTATGCCCTTGGGCGAATCACCCTCGGCTATATTTGTCATCGATCCCAATTAATTTATTTTTAATTTTGACCTTTTTTTAACTAGGCAAGTCAGTTAAGAACAAATTCTTATTTTCAATGACGGCCTAGGAACAGTGGGTTAACTGGTCTAGGAACAGTGGGTTAACTGGTCTAGGAACAGTGGGTTAACTGGTCTAGGAACAGTGGGTTAACTGGTCTAGGAACAGTGGGTTAACTGGTCTAGGAACAGTGGGTTAACTGGTCTAGGAACAGTGGGTTAACTGTCTATGAACAGTGGGTTAACTTGTCTAGGAACAGTGGGTTAACTGGTCTAGGAACAGTGGGTTAACTGGTCTAGGAACAGTGGGTTAACTGGTCTAGGAACAGTGGGTTAACTGGTCTAGGAACAGTGGGTTAACTGGTCTAGGAACAGTGGGTTAACTGGTCTAGGAACAGTAGGTTAACTGGTCTAGGAACAGTGGGTTAACTGTCTATGAACAGTGGGTTAACTTGTCTAGGAACAGTGGGTTAACTGGTCTAGGAACAGTGGGTTAACTGGTCTAGGAACAGTGGGTTAACTGGTCTAGGAACAGTGGGTTAACTGGTCTAGGAACAGTGGGTTAACTGGTCTAGGAACAGTGGGTTAACTGGTCTAGGAACAGTGGGTTAACTGGTCTAGGAACAGTGGGTTAACTGGTCTAGGAACAGTGGGTTAACTGGTCTAGGAACAGTGGGTTAACTGGTCTAGGAACAGTGGGTTAACTGGTCTAGGAACAGTGGGTTAACTGGTCTAGGAACAGTGGTTAACTGGTCTAGGAACAGTGGGTTAACTGGTCTAGGAACAGTGGGTTAACTGGTCTAGGAACAGTGGGTTAACTGGTCTAGGAACAGTGGGTTAACTGGTCTAGGAACAGTGGGTTAACTGGTCTAGGAACAGTGGGTTAACTGGCCTAGGAACAGTGGGTTAACTGGTCTAGGAACAGTGGGTTAACTGGTCTAGGAACAGTGGGTTAACTGGTCTAGGAACAGTAGGTTAACTGGTCTAGGAACAGTAGGTTAACTGGTCTAGGAACAGTGGGTTAACTGGTCTAGGAACAGTGGGTTAACTGGTCTAGGAACAGTGGGTTAACTGGTCTAGGAACAGTGGGTTAACTGGTCTAGGAACAGTGGGTTAACTGGTCTAGGAACAGTGGTTAACTGGTCTAGGAACAGTGGGTTAACTGGCCTAGGAACAGTGGGTTAACTGGTCTAGGAACAGTGGTTAACTGGTCTAGGAACAGTGGGTTAACTGGTCTAGGAACAGTGGGTTAACTGGTCTAGGAACAGTGGGTTAACTGGTCTAGGAACAGTGGGTTAACTGGTCTAGGAACAGTGGGTTAACTGGTCTAGGAACAGTGGGTTAACTGGTCTAGGAACAGTGGGTTAACTGGTCTAGGAACAGTGGGTTAACTGGTCTAGGAACAGTAGGTTAACTGGTCTAGGAACAGTGGGTTAACTGGTCTAGGAACAGTAGGTTAACTGGTCTAGGAACAGTGGGTTAACTGGTCTAGGAACAGTAGGTTAACTGGTCTAGGAACAGTGGGTTAACTGGTCTAGGAACAGTGGGTTAACTGGTCTAGGAACAGTGGGTTAACTGGTCTAGGAACAGTGGGGTTAACTGGTCTAGGAACAGTGGGGTTAACTGGTCTAGGAACAGTGGGTTAACTGGTCTAGGAACAGTGGGTTAACTGGTCTAGGAACAGTGGGTTAACTGGTCTAGGAACAGTGGGTTAACTGGTCTAGGAACAGTGGGTTAACTGGCCTAGGAACAGTGGGGTTAACTGGTCTAGGAACAGTGGGTTAACTGGCCTAGGAACAGTGGGTTAACTGGTCTAGGAACAGTGGGTTAACTGGTCTAGGAACAGTGGTTAACTGGTCTAGGAACAGTGGGTTAACTGGCCTAGGAACAGTGGGTTAACTGGTCTAGGAACAGTGGGTTAACTGGTCTAGGAACAGTGGGTTAACTGGCCCAGGAACAGTGGGTTAACTGGCCCAGGAACAGTGGGTTAACTGGTCTAGGAACAGTGGAACAGTGGGTTAACTGGTCTAGGAACAGTGGTTAACTGCCTTGTTCAGGGGCAGTTAAATGATTAGCCAAGCAAGGGAAGTTTGCAATGTAAGCTCCTCAGCCTTCGTTTTTTTAGTCTTGTGTGCGAGTGTACAATTATGTTCACTCCTGGGGGCCTGAAACGCCCCATAATTCAATTCGCGATGATTGTACATCAGCTAAGAAAAGTTAACCAAAACTTAAAACCTCAACGTCAATATGGAGTCAACATACAAGTGTAAGTAAGAGGCTGAAAATACAAATCGTCGCGGGACGAACGAGTGACGAACTTCCGGGCAAAGGCGGTCCATTTATAATTCACTCCTTCCTTACCCCCTCGCCCCTCACCCCTCGCCCCTCACCCCTCGCCCCTTGCCCTGCAAGTGTAAACTCGTCTGACGTCACGGAACGTCATCAGAAGTGTCCACTTAATTTGAGGGCTGAGGGGATAGTGTGTGTCTGTTAAGTGTTTGGAATGCAGCCCAAAGGTCTGTACAGTACCAGGAAGTAGGTGAATAAACCTCACCAAAGGACTGTACCAGGAAGTAGATGAATAAACCACACCAAAGGACTGTACCAGGAAGTAGGTGAATAAACCACACCAAAGGACTGTACCAGGAAGTAGGTGAATAAACCACACCAAAGGACTGTACCAGGAAGTAGGTGAATAAACCACACCAAAGGACTGACCAGGAAGTAGATGAATAAACCACACCAAAGGACTGTACCAGGAAGTAGATGATTAAACCTCACCAAAGGACTGTACCAGGAAGTAGATGAATAAACCTCACCAAAGGACTGACCAGGAAGTAGGTGAATAAACCTCACCAAAGGACTGACCAGGAAGTAGGTGAATAAACCTCACCAAAGGACTGTACCAGGAAGTCGATGAATAAACCTCACCAAAGGACTGTACCAGGAAGTAGATGAATAAACCTCACCAAAGGACTGACCAGGAAGTAGGTGAATAAACCTCACCAAAGGACTGACCAGGAAGTAGGTGAATAAACCTCACCAAAGGACTGACCAGGAAGTAGATGAATAAACCTCACCAAAGGACTGACCAGGAAGTAGATGAATAAACCACACCAAAGGACTGACCAGGAAGTAGATGAATAAACCACACCAAAGGGGAAATACAGGAAGAGTCACTGATACACTGAGATGAGAAAGTTATTATACTGTACATTACAATGATATAACAGCCCTCAAAAGATATATAATGTTTAGGTGACATTGTGACCCCATATAAGCCAAACTAGCATCATGTCCAGGGGGTGTTCTGGTACATCAAGCTGCCTCACTACAGAAACAGGAGATAGACTAGTGTCCTGTCCAGGGGGTGTCCTGGTACATCAAGCTGTCTCACTACAGAAACAGGAGATAGACTAGTGTCCTGTCCAGGGGGTGTACTGGTACATCAAGCTGTCTCACTACAGAAACAGGAGATAGACTAGTGTCCTGTCCAGGGGGTGTACTGTACATCAAGCTGTCTCACTACAGAAACAGGAGATAGACTAGTGTCCTGTCCAGGGGGTGTACTGGTACATCAAGCTGTCTCACTACAGAAACAGGAGATAGACTAGTGTCCTGTCCAGGGGTGTACTGGTACATCAAGCTGTCTCACTACAGAAACAGGAGATAGACTAGTGTCCTGTCCAGGGGTGTACTGGTACATCAAGCTGTCTCACTACAGAAACAGGAGATAGACTAGTGTCCTGTCCAGGGGTGTACTGGTACATCAAGCTGTCTCACTACAGAAACAGGAGATAGACTAGTGTCCTGTCCAGGGGGTGTACTGTACGTCAAGCTGTCTCACTACAGAAACAGGAGATAGACTAGTGTCCTGTCCAGGGGGTGTACTGTACATCAAGCTGCCTTACGATACACTCTTAGGAAAAAAGATGCTATGCAGGACCTAAAAGGGTCCTACGGCTATCCCCATAGGAGAACCCTTTGAAGAACCCGTTTTGGTTCCAGGTAGAACCATTTGGGTTCCATGTAGAACCCTTTCTACAGAGGGTTCTACCTGGAACCAAAAGGGGTGCTGCTATGGGAACAGTCAAAGAACCCTTTTGGAACCCATTTTTTAAGAGGGCCATGTATTTATTTAACTAGGCAAGTCAGTTAAGAACAAATTCTTATTTTCAATGACGGCCTAGGAACAGTGGGTTCAGTTAGAGAGAGACAGACAGAGAGAGACAGAGAGAGAGAGACAGAGAGAGAGACAGAGAGAGAGACAGAGAGAGAGACAGTTAACCCACTGTTCCTAGGCCGTCATTGAAAATAGGAATTTCTTAACTGACTTGCCTAGTTAAATAAATAAACTGCCTTCTTAAAAAATGTGGAACCCAAATGGTTCTTCCTTCCGAGTTTACACTTGCCTTGTTCAGGAGCAGGATAACAGATTTTTTACCTTGTCAGCTATGCAGGGCTGTTCTGGCTTGGACAAGGCTATTCACTATTTACTTACTACACAAGTCTAAATGAGTTGTCTGCATGGGTTATGCATGGTTGTCAGTAATGTTGCATAATCTCATTCATGGCAGCATTCATTGTTCTAAACAGGAGTCATTTGTTTATTTGAGCATGTGCAGTGTAATTTACCTTCATAGGCAATAGATACACATTCCTAAACCCATGTCAGCAAAAGTGGGTGTGAGTGAAGTCATGTGGCTTGGCTGTAAACACTTAGTGACAAAAACTTCCAAAATGAACACATTGAATTTATCAGAACTGAAGGTACCATTGCAGCAGGTGTGTATGAGAAAGGAGAGAGAGAGACAAAGAGAGAGACAGAGACAGAGGAATGAATGAAGAGTAAAACTCCCTCCTCAGTTGACAGCTTCCTGTCTGCCTGGTATCTTTTGTCATTTTAAAGAAACAGAGAGAGAGAGAGAGAGACAGAGAGAGAGTGTGAGAGAGAGAGAGAGAGAGAGAGAGAGAGACAGAGACAGAGACAGAGAGAGAGAGAGACAGAGAGAGAGAGAGAGAGAGAGAGAGAGAGAGAGAGAGAGACAGAGAGAGAGAGACAGAGAGACAGAGAGAGAGACAGAGAGACAGAGAGAGAGAGACAGAGAGAGAGAGACAGAGAGAGAGTGACAGAGAGAGAGAGACAGAGAGAGAGAGAGACAGAGAGAGACAGAGAGAGAGAGACAGAGAGAGAGACAGAGAGAGAGAGAGAGAGAGAGAGAGAGACAGAGAGAGAGACATGAATGAACAGGAAACCCCCATCCCTCATACTGTAGTATGTAGGTAACCAGCCAGCATGCTGACGGGGAGTTAAACCTGTGTCTGATCCATCTTTCTCCTCAGATACAATCTCTTCAGTTGGGCCCATCACTCATTGTATCAAAGGCAGCTCAATACCTGCAACATAACTGATACCTACTGATAGGTATTGCTATATCCTGTCATTGCATTGCATTCAATTCATTGCACTTACCACTCTTATTGCTATACTAGAGCATAATAACTATGAGTATTGGCAAGTAGAGCTGACAGTCAAGTCTAGAGTTTGCATGCTGCTTCCTGGGGTCCTACTGTACTGCAGTTGCTGACAGGCTGGCTAAGCAGGTGCCTGAAGATAAAGCTGAAGCTGAATTTCCATTGGACTTTGTGTACAATTGGACAATAAAGGAATCTTAACAGGGGTCCTTGTACTTTTTATTCCCCCCACATCAAATGTTTATTATTTTAATTGATAGGATTCATAAAACACGTGTGCCCCCACCAACACCACCCACCAAGAACATCTGATAGCATATGTTGCATCTAATATAAATAAATATATATTAAATAGTACATCTATTGAACAATACATCACAATACAGACATCAGAAATAGTTACATATGATTCATGGATGTATAAGTCAGTTGGATAAATGCTCCAGAGTGGACAACTTGGCCCTGTGGATCCTGGCCGTGGAGAGTGGACACCCTGGCTCCTGTGGATCCTGGCCGTGGAGAGTGGACACCCTGGCTCCTGTGGATCCTGGCCGTGGAGAGTGGACACCCTGGCTCCTGTGGATCCGGGCCGTGGAGAGTGGACACCCTGGCTCCTGTGGATCCTGGCCGTGGAGAGTGGACACCCTGGTCCTGTGGATCCTGGCCGTGGAGAGTGGACACCCTGGTCCTGTGGATCCTGGCCGTGGAGAGTGGACACCCTGGTCCTGTGGATCCTGGCCGTGGAGAGTGGACACCCTGGCTCCTGTGGATCCCGGCCATGGAGAGTGGGACACCCTGGCTCCTGTGGATCCTGGCCGTGGAGAGTGGACACCCTGGCTCCTGTGGATCCTGGCCGTGGAGAGTGGACACCCTGGCTCCTGTGGATCCTGGCCGTGGAGAGTGGACACCCTGGCTCCTGTGGATCCGGGCCGTGGAGAGTGGACACCCTGGCTCCTGTGGATCCCGGCCGTGGACAGTTCCATAAGGACACCCTGGTCCTGTGGATCCGGGCCGTGGAGAGTGGGACACCCTGGCTCCTGGGATCCGGGCCGTGGAGAGGGACACCCTGGCTCCTGTGGATCCCGGCCGTGGACAGTTCCATAAGGACACCTTCCTTAAATGTGAGCAGCCATTTTGCTGCATTGGAATCCACCATGTTATTTGTAGTTGTCTCCATTGGCGATCTGACAAGTTATCACACTCTCTTATCCAGATGCACTTCCAGTAGCGAGTCACTACATTTTTTGTACTTTTTCATACAAAGAAGCATCACTATTGGATCTAATGGCAACATTTTGGTCCAATAAGCACAGAGATTATAATGTTGTCTTTCCCCCTAGAACTCAACAACCCCCCCCCTGGGGCATTTCCCAGCACATGCTGAAAACATTCACGGATTTCACAACACACTGCGTGCCCTTGGTCCCCTACTCCACCAGTACCACATATTTACAATACAAAATCCATGTGGACGTGTGTGTATAGTGCATATGTTATTGTGTGTGTGTGCGTGTGTATGCACAGTCCCCGTTGTTCCATAAGGTGTATATGTATCTGTTTTTAAATCTGATTCTACTGCTTGCATCAGTTACCTGATGTGGAATAGAGTTCCATGTAGTCATGGCTCTATGTAGTACTGTGCACCTCCGTAGTCTGTTCTGGACTTGGGGACTGTGAAGAGACCTCTGGTGGCATGTCTCGTGGGGTATGAATGGGTGTCCGAGCTGTGCGACAGTAGTTGAAACAGACAGCTCTGGGCATTCAACATGTCAATACCTCTCATAAATACAAGTAGTGATGAAGTACATCTCTCCTTCCCTTTGAGCTGGAAGATAACATGCATGTTATTAATGTTAACTGTGTACATCCAAGGGTCAGACGTGCTGCCCTGCTCTGAGCCAGTACCGACTGAACAGTTGTCCAGGAGCGACAAAACCAGGGTCTGTAGGACCTGCCTTGTTGATGGTGTTGTTAAGAAGGCAGAGTAGGGCCTCATCATGGACATACTCCCATCTTAGCTTCTGTTGTATCAACATGCTTTGACCATGGCATTTTACAATCCAGGGTTACTCTAAGCAGTTTAGTCACCTCAAACTTTAGTTGAGGTTTATGGTTTAGTGAATTATTTTGTCCCAAATACAACTGTTTTAGTTTTAGAAATATTTAGGATGAACTTATTCCTTTGCCACCCACTTTGAAACTAACTGCAACTCTTTGTTAAGTGCTGCAGTCATTTTCAATCGCTGTAGTAGCTGACGTGTATAGTGTTGAGTCATCCGCACACACAGACACACTGGACTTAATCAAAGCTAGTGGCATGTTGTTTGTCAAGATTGAAAAAGTGAGGGGCCTAGACAGCTGCCCTGGGGAATTCCTGATTCTAACTGGATTATGTTGGGGCTTTCATTTAAAGAACACCCTCTGTGTTCTGTTAGATAATAATGTTAGTTTGGTAACTCTTTATCCACATTATAGCAGGGGGTGTAAAGCCATAACACATACATTTTTCCACATCAGATTATGTTCGATAATGTCAAAAGCCACACTGAAGTCTAACAAAACAGCCCCCACAATCTTGTCAATCATCAATTTCTCTCAGCCAATCATCAGTCATTTGTGTAAGTGCTATGCTTGTTGAACGTACTTCTCTATAAAGCGCTGAAAGTGTTTGACCAGATAACATTGTATCTGGTCAAACACCATTTTTCAAAAGTTTACTAACGGTTGGTAACAGGCTGATTGGTCGGCTATTTGAGCCAGTAAAGGTTTTACTACTATTAGGGGCGGAATAACTTTAGCTTCCCTCAAGGCCTGAGGGCAACACACTTTCTAGTAGGCTTAAATTTAAAATATGGAAAATAGGAGTAGTATCATCTGACACACATCTGACATATCGTCAGACACGGGTTAGCTTGTCATTGTTGATAGAAAACAATATTTTTTCACCTCTTCCTCACTCACTTTGTCGTAATTCACAAATGCAATGCTTGTCTTACATAATTTTTTCGGTTAAACTTGGATGTGTAGTGTCAGCGTTTGTTGCTGGCATGTCATGCCTAAATTTGCTTATTTTGCCAATGAAAAAATCCTTAAAGCAAAATCAGTCAGTTTTGTGATGAATGAGCCACTTGATTCATGATGGAGCTGAATTTTTATTTTTTCCCAAAATGTTATTGAAGGTGCTCCAAAGCTTTTTACTATATTTTTTAATGTCATTTACCTTTATTTCATAGTGTTGTTTCTTCTTCTTTTAATTCAGTTTAGTCACATGATTTCTCAATTTTCAATATGTTTGCTAATAGGTTGTGCAGCCATTCCTTTTGCCTCATCCCTCTCAACCATTTTTCAATCAATCCGCAGGGATTTAACCGTTTCTACAGTCATTTTCTTAATGATTTTATATTATTAGCAACTGGATTAAAAATTTCAAAAAATTTGTCAAAT
>NW_024609393.1:120000-159510 GCF_018296145.1 Oncorhynchus tshawytscha | reverse complement strand
GAGAGAGAGAGAGAGAGAGAGAGAGAGAGAGAGAGAGAGAGAGAGAGAGAGAGAGAGAGAGAGGGAGACAGAGAGAGAGAGAGAGAGAGAGAGAGAGAGAGAGAGAGACAGAGAGAGAGAGAGAGAGAGAGAGGGAGACAGAGAGAGAGAGAGAGAGAGAGAGAGAGAGAGGGAGACAGAGAGAGAGAGAGAGAGAGAGAGAGAGAGAGAGAGAGAGAGAGAGAGAGAGAGAGAGAGAGAGAGAGAGAGAGAGAGAGAGAGAGAGAGAGAGAGAGAGAGAGAGAGAGAGAGAGAGAGAGAGAGAGACAGAGAGAGAGAGAGAGAGAGAGAGAGAGAGAGAGAGAGAGAGAGAGAGAGAGAGAGAGAGAGAGAGAGAGAGAGAGAGAGAGAGAGAGAGAGAGAGAGAGAGAGAGAGAGAGAGAGAGAGAGAGAGAGAGAGAGAGAGAGAGAGAGAGAGAGAGAGAGAGGGAGAGAGAGAGAGAGAGAGAGAGAGAGAGAGAGAGAGAGAGAGAGAGAGAGAGAGAGAGAGAGAGGGAGAGAGAGAGAGAGAGAGAGAGAGAGAGAGAGAGAGAGAGAGAGAGAGAGAGAGAGAGAGAGAGAGAGAGAGAGAGAGAGAGAGAGAGAGAGAGAGAGAGAGAGAGAGAGAGAGAGAGAGAGAGAGAGAGAGAGAGAGAGAGAGAGAGAGAGAGAGAGAGAGAGAGAGAGAGAGAGAGAGAGAGAGAGAGAGAGAGAGAGAGAGAGAGAGAGAGAGGGGTTACAGCAGGTTTTTGAGTTTGTTCACCTGTTATTTTGTTGTCATTTCCCCTAGATTTTGCTCACCTGAAGTAGACTATATTGTGATAAATTGCAGGCCACACTACTTGCCTAGAGAGTTTTCAGCTATACTGTTTGTGGATGTCTATTTACCACAACAGACAGATGCTGGCACTAAGACCACACTCAGTCAGCTGTATAAGGAAATAAGCAAACAGGAAACCACTCACCCAGAGGCGGCGCTCCTAGTGGCCGGAGACTTTAATGCAGAGAAACTGAAATCACTTCTACCAAATTTCCATCAACATGTTAAATGTGCAACCAGAGGAAAACAATTCCAGATCACCTGTACTCCACACACAGAGACACGTACAAAGCTCTCCTGCCTCCATTTAGTAAATCCGACCACAACTCTATCCCCCCTGATTCCTGCTTACAAGCAAAAATTAAAGCAGGAAGCACCAGTGACTTCAGTCTATAAAAAAGTGGTCAGATGAAGCAGATGCTAAACTACACGACTGTTTTGCTATCACAGACTGGAGTATGTTCGGGATTCTTCGATGGCATTGAGGAGTGCTCCACATCCAGTCACTGGCTTTATCAATAAGTGCATCGAGGATGTCGTCCCCAGTGACTGTACGTACATACCCCAACCAGAAGCCATGGATTACAGGCAGCCTTCGCTCTACCCTTTCGCACTAAGCTAAAGGGTAGAGCTACCGCTACAAGGTCTTGGGACTCTAACCCGGAAGCTTACAAGAAATGCCCTGCGACGAACCATCAAATAGGCAAAGCGTCAATACAGGGCTAAGATTTAATCATACTACACCGGCTCCGACGCTCGTCTTATGTGGCAGGGCTTGCAAACTACTACAGACTACAAAGGAAGCACAGCCGCGGCTGCCCAGTGACACGAACCTACCAGGCCAGCTAAATCACGTCTATGCTCGCTTGAGGCAAGCAACACTGAGGCATGCATGAGGCATCAGCTGTTCAGCGACTGTGTGATCACGCTCTATCAAGCCAGATGGATTACCAGGGACGTGTGCTCTGGGCATGTGCTGACCAACTGGCAGGTGTCTTCACTGACATTTTCAACATGTCCCTGACTGAGTCTGTAATACCAACATGTTCAAGCAGACCACCATAGTCCCTGTGCCGAAGAACACAAAGGCAACATGCCTAAATGACTACAGACCCGTAGCACTCACGTCCGTAGCCAAGTGCTTTGAAAGACTGGTAATGGCTCACATCAACACCATTATCCCAGAAACCCTAGACCCACTCCAATTTGCATACCGCCCAAACAGATCCACAGATGATGCAATCTCTATTGCACTCCACACTGCCCTTTCCCACCTGGACAAAGGAACACCTATGTGAGAATGCTATTCATTGACTACAGCTCAGTGTTCAACACTAAAGTACCCTCAAAGCTCATCACTAAGCTAAGAGTCCTGGGACTAAACACCTCCCTCTGCAACTGGATCCCTGGACTTCCTGACAGGCCCCAGGTGGTGAGGGGAAGGTAGCAACACATCTGCCACACTGATCCTCAACACTGGAGCTCTCAGGGTGCGTGCTCAGTCCCCTCCTGTACTCCTGTTCACCCACGACTGTATGGCAGGCACGACTCCAACACCATCATTAAGTTTGCAGATGACACAACAGTGGTGGGCCTGATCACCAACAACGGCGAGACAGCCTATAGGGAGGTCAGAGAACTGGCCGGGTGGTGCCAGAATAACAACCTATCCCTCAACGTAACCAAGACTAAGGAGATGATTGTGGACTACAGGAAAAGGAGGACCGAGCACGCCCCGTTCTCATCAACGAGACTCTAGTGGAGCAGGTTGAGAGCTTCAAGTTCCTTGGTGTCCACATCAACAACAAACTAACATGGTCCAAATACACCAAGACAGTCGTGAAGAGGGCATAACAAAGCCTATTCCCTCTCAGGAAACTAAAAGATTTGGCATGGGTCCTGAGATCCTCAAAGGTTCTACAGCTGCAACTGGTTGCATCACTGCCTGGTACGGCAATGCTCGGCCTCTGACCGCAAGGCACTACAGAGGATAGTGCGTACGGCCCAGTACATCACTGGTGCTAAACTGCCTGCCATCAGGACCTCTACACCAGGTGGTGTCAGAGGAAGGCCTAGAAATAGTCAAAGACCCCATCTACCCCAGTCATAGACTGTTCTGTCTACTCAACAGTTTATACCCCAAGCCATAAGACTCCTGAACAGGTAATCAAAATGGCTACCTGTACTATGTGCATTGTATGCCCCTTGAGGAGGACCTGAAGGAATATAGAAGGTAGGGGGAAGGGACTAGGTTTGAAATGGAACGTATCCGGCCAACCTTTGAGGAAGGGCCGTCCATTAATGAAGTCTCCTCTGTTTGCGAAGCCGGGTCCCCTGGGACAGAGCTGGCTGTACTCCTGAGAGCCTTTCTCCGGACACTCGTCACATTCCGGGCCCAGGCCACACCCACCCCGAGCAGCAGCACGTCACACGGTGACGACCCTGGATAGGGCTCCACAACGCTCATCCTCGTGGCTCAGATAACACTGCTCTGTACGCAGGTCTGGAGGGAAACATACGATAACAAAACACCATAACGCAAAATCAGTTTTAAAAAAATGTAGTACATCCGGAAATGAAAGGCAATGACCCCATTTTGAATCTTATAATTCTTGTAGGTACACAACAGTGTAATGGACTACAGTACCCATTAGTGTAGTGCTTGTGGACTACAGTACCCACCTATACATGTTCGTCCGGTGGGCGTCGACGGTCATCCCAGAGGACACTGGCAGATGAAGGAACCCACCGGTGTTCACACACTTCCCATTGATACACACCCCGGAAACACCTCACACTCATTAACATCTACAGATGGAGAGAGAACACACAACCTAGACTCCATTAACAACAACACAACACTAGAAACACAACAGACACACATACTGAGCCTGTTATCAACAACAGAATAATACAACGTTAAGTCAACTAACAGAACTATTTATTGTCCATGAGAACTATGATAAAATCATTGCGTTGGGTGACTTTAATATTCATGTTGACAAAGAGACTGACTCCAAGGCCATTGCATTTATGAATGTTTTGAGCTCTATATACTTTATCCAACAAGGCAATTAGAAACACCAGGTAAAAAATCTAGGGGTTATTTTAGATTCTGAACTCAATTTCGAATCACACACTGGGAAAGGTGACAAAATAGCTTTATACCACCTGAGGAACATTGACAAGATGCCGTCGTTTCTCTCTCAGGCTGATACAGAGACTCATCCATGCTTTTATTACAAGCAGGCTTGACTACTGTAATGCTCTCCTTTCTGGTCTACCCAAGAAAGCCATTGGTCAACTGCAAAACATACAGAATGCTGCAGCACGGCTACTGACCAAGACCAGACGGAGAACACACATTACACCGGTTTTAAGGTCTCTGCACTGGCTGCCTGTGAGTAATATAATTAATTTTTAAGATTCTTCTATTGGTTTATAAATCAATCCACGATTGTACACCCCAATACATGTCAGACATGCTTTTAAGTTATGTACCCAGTAGGTCCCTCAGGTTCTTTGGCAGAGGCCTTTTAACTATCCCAAAGCCTAGGACCAAGAGGCACGGAGAGGCAGCATTTAGTTATTATCCCCCAGCCTCTGGATTAGCCTGCCAGAGAACCTGAGGAGAGCCGAACCTGTAGACATCCTTTTTTAAAACACACGTTTTTAGCTTTGCTATTCCTTAGGGTGCTTTTTTAGTTTCTATTGTTCTTCTTTAGTTGTTTATCCTCTTAGGTTTGCTGTGTGGGAAATATTTCTGTTTTTATTTTCATAGTTTGTTATTTGTTTTGTCTTGTGAAGAACAGTGTTCCATTCCATGTCTGAAATGTGCTGTGTAAATAAAGTGTCATTTGATACATGCCAACGCAAACAATCAATGCAAAAAACTGCATTATAACCCGTTTTTTGAAATCAACACTGGATTTGAGGAATATGTGTATTTGCTAAGTGAAAGATGAGTCTTGTCGGGTCCTTCTCCAGGTGTCATTACCTTCACAAATGGTCCCTCTGACTCTAGCATAACCCTTAGTGCAGAAATGATCTGAAAGAGAAGGAGGAAGAGAGAACAAGCCATATTAAAAAATACCTCCACATTCTGTGAGACCCTGACCTAAAGGCTTTCATGTGTAATAGATCTGGTCATGACCTGACCGGGAAAAACTCCTGGACCCAGTTATAGGATCATTCACACTTGGTACAGAGGCCTAGCTACAGTACAGGTTGTAATTCTACCTAGCTACAGTACAGGTTGTAATTCTACCTAGCTACAGTACAGGTTGTAATTCTACAAGCTACAGTACAGGTTCTAATTCTCACCTAGCTACAGTACAGGTTCTAATTCTCACCTAGTTACAGTACAGGTTCTAATTCTCACCTAGTTACAGTACAGGTTCTAATTCTCACCTAGCTACAGTACAGGTTCTAATTCTCACCTAGCTTCTACCCTCACCTAGCTAGTACAGGTTCTAATTCTCACCTAGCTACAGTACAGGTTCTAATTCTCACCTAGCTACAGTACAGTACAGGTTCTAATTCTCACCTAGCTACAGTACAGGTTCTAATTCTCACCTAGTTACAGTACAGGTTCTAACCCTCACCTAGCTACAGTACAGGTTCTAATTCTCACCTAGCTACAATACAGGTTCTAATTCTCACCTAGCTACAGTACAGGTTCTAATTCTCACCTAGCTACAGTACAGGTTCTAATTCTCACCTAGCTACAGTACAGGCTTCTAACCCTCACCTAGCTCCAGTACAGGTTATAATTCTCAGTACAGGGTTCTAATTCTCACCTAGTTACAGTACAGGTTCTAACCCTCACCTAGCTACAGTACAGGTTCTAATTCTCACCCTAGCCAGTACAGGTTCCTAGTTACAGTACAGGTTCTAATTCTCACCTAGCTACAGTACAGGTTCTAACCCTCACCTAATTACAGTACAGGTTCTAATTCTCACCTAGTTACAGTACAGGTTCTCTCAAGCTACAGTTTCTCACCTAGTTACAGTACAGGTTCTAACCCTCACCTAGCTACAGTACAGGTTCTAATTCTCACCTAGCTACAGGGTTCTAACCCTCACCTAGCTACAGTACAGGTTCTAATTCTCACCCCTAGTTACAGTACAGGCTCTAATTCTCACCTAGCTACAGTACAGGTTCTAATTCTCACCTAGCTACAGTACAGGTTCTAACCCTCACCTAGCTACAGTACAGGTTCTAATTATCACCTAGCTACAGTACAGGTTCTAATTCTCACCTAGCTACAGTACAGGTTCTAATTCTCACCTAGTTACAGTACAGGCTCTAATTCTCACCTAGTTACAGTACAGGTTCTAACCCTCACCTAGCTACAGTACAGGTTCTAATTCTCACCTAGTTACAGTACAGGCTCTAATTCTCACCTAGCTACAGTACAGGTTCTAATTCTCACCTAGCTACAGTACAGGTTCTAACCCTCACCTAGCTACAGTACAGGTTCTAATTCTCACCTAGCTACAGTACAGGTTCTAACCCTCACCTAGTTACAGTACTGGTTTTAACCCTCACCTAGCTACAGTACAGGTTCTAATTCTCACCTAGCTACAGTACAGGTTCTAACCCTCACCTAGCTACAGTACAGGTTCTAATTCTCACCTAGCTACAATACAGGTTCTAACCCTCACCTAGCTACAGTACAGGTTCTAATTCTCACCTAGCTACAGTACAGGTTCTAATTATCACCTAGCTACAGTACAGCTTCTAACCCTCACCTAGCTCCAGTACAGGTTATAATTCTCACCTAGCTACAGTACAGGTTCTAATTCTCACCTAGTTACAGTACAGGCTCTAATTCTCACCTAGCTACAGTACAGGTTCTAATTCTCACCTAGCTACAGTACAGGTTCTAATTCTCACCTAGCTACAGTACAGGTTCTAATTCTCACCTAGTTACAGTACAGGTTCTAATTCTCACCTAGCTACAGTACAGGTTCTAATTCTCACCTAGCTACAGTACAGGTTCTAACCCTCACCTAATTACAGTACAGGTTCTAACCCTCATCTAGTTACAGTACAGGTTCTAATTCTCACCTAGCTACAGTACAGGTTCTAATTTTCACCTAGCTACAGTACAGGTTCTAACCCTCACCTAGCTACAGTACAGGTTCTAATTCTCACCTAGCTACAGTACAGGTTCTAACCCTCACCTAGTTACAGTACAGGTTCTAATTCTCACCTAGCTACAGTACAGCTTCTAACCCTCACCTAGCTACAGTACAGGTTCTAATTCTCACCTAGCTACAGTACAGCTTCTAACCGTCACCTAGTTACAGAACAGGTTCTAACCCTCACCTAGCTACAGTACATGTTCTAATTCTCACCTAGTTACAGTATAGGTTCTAATTCTCACCTAGCTACAGATGAGGTTGTAATTCTACCTAGCGACAGTACAGGTTGTAATTCTCACCTAGTTACAGTACAGGTTCTAACCCTCACCTAGCTACAGTACAGTTTGTAATTCTACCTAGCTACAGTACAGGTTGTAATTCTACCTAGCTACAATACAGGTTCTAATTCTCTCCTAGCTACAGTACAGGTTCTAATTCTCACCTAGCTACAGTACAGGTTCTAATTCTCACCTAGCTTCAGTACAGGTTCTAATTCTAGCTACACCTCTCCTAGCTACAGTACAGGTTCTAATTCTCACCTAGCTACAGTACAGGTTGTAATTCTCACCTAGCTACAGTACAGGTTGTAATTCTCACCTAGCTACAGTACAGGTTCTAATTCTCACCTAGCTTCAGTACAGGTTCTAATTCTCACCTAGCTATAGTACAGGTTCTAATTCTCACCTAGCTACAGTACAGGTTCTAATTCTCACCTAGCTACAGTACAGGTTCTAATTCTCACCTAGCTACAGTACAGGTTCTAATTCTCAACTAGTTACAGTACAGGTTCTAATTCTCACCTAGCTACAGTACAGGTTCTAATTCTCACTTAGCTACAGTACAGGTTCTAATTCTCACCTAGCTACAGTACAGGTTCTAATTCTCACTTAGCTACAGTACAGGTTCTAATTCTCACCTAGCTTCAGTACAGGTTCTAATTCTCACCTAGCTATAGTACAGGTTGTAATTCTCACCTGGTTCACACTAGGCACAGGTTCTTCCCCAGGCCTCTCCCCAGAGAAGGGCTACAGGTTAAATAGGTTCTATAAGTTCTAGAGATTCTAGATGTTCCATATGGTTCTATATGGTTCTGTAGGTTCCCACTAACCTGGTTCACACTTGGCACAGGGACTTCCCCAGGCCTCTCCCAGTGTGGAGCAGCAGTGGGATTTCAGAGTGGCTCCGTTGATGTTGATCTCACAGCGTCCATTAATCACCTTCAGCCAACATGTGCCTTTACTGGTCTCTACAGGGACAGGGAGAGGGAGGGCAGAGGACTGTACTAATACACATCATAACATTTCATAGCTGCCATTTTAGCCCCTCAGATAGTAGTCCCCTAATCCTCTGGTCAAAAGTAACATCCTCTCACAAACACACACACACACACACACAAACAGCAGGGTTGTTATACTAACGTACCTATACACTGTGTTCCAGGCGTCCAGCGTGCTGCCTGCTGAGCAGAGACACACGTAGGACCCCGGGCTGTTCTTACAGTCCCCGTTCACACACGGCTTCGACTCACACTCATCAATGTCTGCAGGAGACAACACATATTCATCAATATCGACAAAAACACACACACATCTATATGAATTAGAGGAGAAAGTAATCCACAAATCAATATCTACAGGAAGATGTGTTACCACGTCTTTCTTTCTACTCCTGACAAGCTTCTAACACGTCTTCTGTGTGACAGACCGACAGCAGGGCTGGGGGTCAACTCCATTTCAATTCAGACAATTACGGAAGTACCTTGAAATTCCAATTCCAATTCTCTGAACTTTAAATGTGATTAAACCCAACCCTGACAGACAGACGGACAGACAGTAACTGGTCTGGGCCAGTGTATCTCACCTTCACAGACATCCGTCTCAGCGTGGAACAGGAAGCCGGTGGGACAGTGGCAGGTGAAACTACCTGGAGTGTTCCTGCACAGGCCGTTGTCACACAGTAACCTGTTCACTGCACACTCATCTATGTCTGAGAGGAGACAGATACACAGACGGAGGTAATACCACAGAATGATATCTTAGAACTCATTTAATACGATCTCTAGGGTTAATACATTAATCTACAGTATGTCTCAAGAGACACTCAGACAGACAGACAGACAGACAGACAGACAGACAGACAGACAGACAGACAGACAGACAGACAGACAGACAGACAGACAGACAGACAGACAGACAGACAGACAGACAGACAGACAGACAGACAGACAGACAGACAGACAGACAGACAGACAGACAGACAGACAGACAGACAGACAGACAGACAGACAGACAGACAGACAGACAGACAGACAGACAGACAGGGATAGCAACATTAGGATAACCCAGTCATTTTAAGGATACATCATGGGACTTACCAACACAGTGTTTTCCAGTGGTGTCCACCTCAAAGCCCATGTTACAGTTACACTTATAGGTCCTCAGCATGTTCTCACACACACCGTTCTGACAGATGTCTGGGTCCAGAGCACACTCATTGATATCTGGGAGAGATAAACACACAAACACACAGGCACACAAGGTTAATATCTGGGAGAGATATACACACAAACACACAGGCACACAAGGTTAATATCTGGGAGAGATATATACACAAACACACAGGCACACAAGGTTAATATCTGGGAGAGATATACACACAAACACACAGGCACACAAGGTTAATATCTGGGAGAGATATACACACAAACACACAGGCACACAAGGTTAATATCTGGGAGAGATATACACACAAACACACAGGCACACAAGGTTAATATCTGGGAGAGATATACACACAAACACACAGGCACACAAGGTTAATATCTGGGAGAGATATACACACAAACACACAGGCACACAAGGTTAATATCTGGGAGAGATACATACACAAACACACAGGCACACAAGGTTAATATCTGGGAGAGATATACACACAAACACACAGGCACACAAGGTTAATATCTGGGAGAGATATACACACAAACACACAGGCACACAAGGTTAATATCTGGGAGAGATACACACACAAACACACAGGCACACAAGGTTAATATCTGGGAGAGATATACACACAAACACACAGGCACACAAGGTTAATATCTGGGAGAGAGACATTTCATTGAGACACACCAGGTTCCTTCTGTTTTTGATCGTTACCTCTGCCATCGCTGGTGGTGCCGGGGCCGTTACTACACAGGGCCAGGAACTCAGCTGCAAAACCCACCCACACACACACACACACACCCACACCCACACCCACACCCACCCACCCACCCACCCACCCACCCACCCACACACACACACACACACACACACACACACACACACACACACACAGGGGTTAGTGAAACTACTAAACGAAATAACAGCGTTTTGTGAAAACATCCCATTTGCCAACATCCAGAGATCTCACAGCAAGTCATTTCATAGCATGTTATTATCCGTTTCCATGCTTTCTCATTTGGTCTGGATATATATGAAATGAACCCTTACTGTGGTGGAACTTTGGCGTCTTTTTGATACAGACTTTAACAGGAAGAGCTAATGAGAAATGACTGGTTGTAGTGTTATTATGTGTGGCGAGGTGGAGGAGTGGAGGGGTGGCAGTGTGGAGGAGTGGGGGTGGAGGGAGTGGAGGGTGGCAGTGTGGAGGAGTGGGGGTGGAGGAGTGGAGGGGTGGCAGGGTGGAGGAGTGGGGGTGGAGGAGTGGAGGGGGTGGCAGGGTGGAGGAGTGGGGGTGGAGGAGGGAGGGGGTGGCAGGGTGGAGGAGGGGGTGGAGGAGGGGGTGGCAGGGTGGAGGAGTGGGGGTGGAGGGAGGGGGTGGCAGGGTGGAGGAGTGGGGTGGGAGGAGGGAGGGGGGTGGGGGTGGAGGAGTGGAGGGGGTGGCAGGGTGGAGGAGTGGGGGTGGAGGAGTGGAGGGGGTGGCAGGGTGGAGGAGTGGGGGTGGAGGAGTGGAGGGGGTGGCAGGGTGGAGGAGTGGGGGGGGGAGGAGTGGAGGGGGGAGTGGCAGGGTGGAGGGCAGTGGGGGTGGAGGAGTGGAGGGTGGCAGGGTGGAGGAGTGGGGGTGGAGGGAGTGGAGGGGGTGGCAGGGTGGAGGAGTGGGGGTGGAGGAGTGGAGGGGGTGGCAGGGTGGAGGAGTGGGGGTGGAGGGAGTGGGGTGGAGGGTGGAGGAGGGGGGCAGTGTGGAGGAGTGGGGGTGGAGGGAGGGGGTGGCAGGGTGGAGGAGTGGGGGTGGTGGGGGTGGAGGGAGGGGGGTGGAAGGAGTGGGGGTGGAGGAGTGGAGGGGTGGCAGGGTGGAGGAGTGGGGGTGGAGGAGTGGAGGGGGGGCAGTGTGGAGGAGTGGGGGTGGAGGAGGGAGGGGGTGGCAGGGTGGAGGAGTGGGGGTGGAGGAGTGGAGGGGGTGGCAGGGTGGAGGAGTGGGGGTGGGGGGTGTGGAGGGGGGTGGCAGTATGGAGGAGTGGAGGGTGGCAGGGTGGAGGAGTGGGGGTGAGGTGTGGAGGGGGTGGCAGGGTGGAGGAGTGGGGGGGTGGAGGAGGAGGAGGGGGTGGCAGGGTGGAGGAGAGGGGGGTGGAGGGGTGGAGGGGGTGGCAGGGTGGAGGAGTGGGGGGTGAGGTGGAGGGGGGGGTGGAGGAGTGACAGGGTGGAGGGTGGAGGGGGGGTGGCAGTATGGAGGAGTGGGGGTGGAGGAGTGGAGGGGGTGGCAGGGGGGAGGCAGGGTGGAGGAGGTGGGGGGGGTGGCAGGGTGGAGGAGTGGGGTGGAGGAGTGGAGGGGTGGGGGTGGAGGAGTGGGGGGGTGGAGGGTGGAGGAGTGGGGGTGGAGGAGTGGAGGGGTGGCAGGGTGGAGGAGTGGGGGTGAGGTGTGGAGGGGGGTGGCAGGGTGGAGGAGTGGAGGGTGGCAGTGGAGGAGTGGGGGGCAGAATGGAGGAGTGGAGGGGGGTGGGGGTGGAGGAGTGGGGGTGGGAGTGGAGGTGGAGGGGGTGGAGGAGTGGGGGTGGAGGGGGGGGTGGAGGGGTGGCAGGTTAGGGGGGGGGGTGGAGGAGTGGGGGTGGAAGGGGGGGGTGGAGGAGTGGGGGGAGGAGTGGGGGGGGTGGCAGGGTGGAGGGAGTGGGGGTAGAGGGGTGGAGGGGGTTGCAGGTTAGAGGAGTGGGGGTGGAGGAGGGAGTGGGGGTGGCAGGGTGGGGGTGGAGGAATGGAGGTGGGAAGAGTGGGGGTGGAGGGAGTGCAGGTGGAGGAGGGGGGGGTGGAGGTGGAGGAGTGGAGGTGGAGGGGGTGGAGGAGGGAGGTGGAGGAGTGGGGGTGGAGGTGGAGGAGTAGAGGAGTGGTGTTGGAGTCAGACAGTCAGACAGTCAGACAGTCAGAGATTACAGGCCACAGCAGATGAAGACAACATCTCCTGTTTCTGTGTATTGAATCAGATTAAGAGTTGGACGGTTTATAGTCACCAACCATAGAACATCAGGGCATGGTAACACTGTTACTTTGTCATAGCCGGAACAGCCGTGAATATCAATCTCTGTAATCATGACTCAGACAGAGTGAATGTCAAACTGCAGACTCCATCTTGATGCCTCAAGAGTGTGTGTCCCTCATATCGCTCTGTCTGTTGGACATCAGCTGGTCTGCTGGTATTACTAACGTTAGCTGGGATGCCAAAACACATCATCCACTTCACTCAGGACAACAGCATAAGTGGTGGCTATGTAGACCCAGTTGTGTGTGTGTGCATGTGTATGTGTGTGTGTGTGTGTGTGTGTGTGTGTGTGTGTGTGTGTGTGTGTGTGTGTGTGTGTGTGTGTGTGTGTGTGTGTGTGTGTGCATGTGTATGTGTGTGTGTGTGTGCACCTGAGTTTTGGGGTGGGCATGGTTGGCAGGACTCTCCAAAGGCGTACTCCACACTGGCACAGCAGCATTCTGACTTGGTCACGGCTCCGAAGAATGGCTTCACACACTGTCCCCGCTTGTATCCTCCATAACAAGTGCTGCGCATATGTGTGTCTGGAATCAGGATACAGAGAAAACTATGAATCTATCTCTTCTTGTTTCTCTCCCTCCCTCCTCCCCTCCCTCCCTCCCTCCTCCCTCCCTCCCTCCCTCCCTCCCTCCCTCCCTCCCTCCCTCCTCCCCTCCCTCCCTCCCCCCTCGCTCCCTCCCCCCCTCCCCCACCTCCTCCCCCCCCTCGCTCCCTCCTCCCATCCCCCTCCCTCCCCCTCTCCTCTCCCCCCTCCCTCCCCCTCCCCCTCCCTCCCTCCCCCTCCCCCCTCCCTCCCCACCCCCCTCCCCCTCCCTCCCCCATAGAGAAAACCTCCCTCCCCCCTCCCTCCCTCCCTCCCTCCCCCCCCTCCCTCCTCCCATCCTCCCTCCCCCTCCCTCCCCCCTCCTCCCCATCCTCCCTCCCCCTCCCTCCCTCCTCCTCCTCCCTCCCTCCCTCCCCCTCCCTCCTCCCTCCCCCTCCCCCTCCCTCCCTCCCTCGTTCCCTCATTCAGACAAACAACAGTGAAACAAACAGGGTTGTGTATCGAAGGGATTGCAGTATTCCCCTGATCTGATATCATCCAGAACGAATGCAGTCGACCCAAACTGTACACTTCCTGCCTGCCCACTCACATTGTGAAACCAGGAATATGGTCCCAAACCAATACTATGACCACACACTCTTAGAAAAAAGGGTTCCAAAAGGGAATTTGTGATTGATTAAACAAAATCAATCAATCAATAATAGATTGATCATAGATCAGATTCTAGATTCTAGAGAGGAGACACTCACCGACACAGACGCGGCCATCCAGACCCACGGCCAGACCAGCCATACACTCACACCTGAAGGACCCCTCCGTATTCACACAGTGGCCGTTCATACAGATCCCTGGAGTCTCACACTCATCAATGTCTGGGAGAGAGACAGAGGAGACAGGAGGAGAACAGGGGAGACAGGAGGAGAACAGGGGAGACAGGAGGAGAACAGGGGAGACAGGAGGAGAACAGGGGAGACAGGAGGAGAACAGAGGAGACAGGAGGAGAACAGGGGAGACAGGAGGAGAACAGGGGAGACAGGAGGAGAACAGGGGAGACAGGAGGAGAACAGGGGAGACAGGAGGAGAACAGGGGAGACAGGAGGAGAACAGGGGGAGACAGGAGGAGAACAGAGGAGACAGGAGGGGAGAACAGGGGAGACAGGAGGAGAACAGGGGAGACAGGAGGAGAACAGGGGAGACAGGAGGAGAACAGGGGAGACAGGAGGAGAACAGAGGAGAGAGACAGAGGAGACAGGAGGAGAACAGGGGAGACAGGAGGGAGAACAGGGGAGACAGGAGGAGAACAGGGGAGACAGGAGCAGGGGAGACAGGAGGAGAACAGGGAGACAGGAGGAGAACAGGGAGACAGGAGGAGAACAGGGGAGACAGGAGGGGAGAGAACAGGGGAGACAGGGAGGGAGAACAGGGGAGACAGGAGGAGAACAGGGGAGACAGGAGGGGAGAACAGGGGAGACAGGAGGGGAGAACAGAGGGAGACAGGAGGGGAGAACAGGGAGACAGGAGGAGAACAGGGGAGACAGGAGGAGAACAGGGGAGACAGGAGGAGAACAGGGGAGACAGGAGAGAACAGGGAGACAGGAGGGGAGAACAGGGGAGACAGGAGGGAGAACAGGGGAGACAGGAGGAGAACAGGGGAGACAGGAGGAGAACAGGGGAGACAGGAGGAGAACAGGGAGACAGGAGGAGAACAGGGGAGACAGGAGGAGAACAGGGGAGACAGGAGGAGAACAGGGGAGACAGGAGGAGAACAGAGGAGACAGGGGAGAACAGGAGACAGGAGGGAGAACAGAGGAGAGACAGGAGGAGGAGAACAGAGGAGACAGGAGGAGAACAGGGGAGACAGGAGGGAGAACAGAGGAGACAGGAGGAGAACAGGGGAGACAGGAGGGGAGAACAGAGAGACAGGAGGGGAGAACAGGAGACAGGGAGAACAGGCAGGGAGACAGGAGGAGAACAGGGGAGACAGGAGGGAGAACAGGAGGAGGGGAGAACAGGGAGACAGGAGGAGAACAGGGGAGACAGGAGGGAGAACAGGGAGACAGGAGGGGAGAACAGAGGGAGACAGGAGGGGAGAACAGAGGAGACAGGAGGAGAACAGGAGACAGGAGGGGGAGAACGGAGGAGACAGGGGAGAACAGAGGAGACAGGAGGAGAACAGGGAGACAGGAGGGAACACTAGGAGACAGGAGGGGAGAACAGAGGAGACAGGAGGAGAACAGGGGAGACAGGAAGGGAGAACAGGGGAGACAGGAAGTACACAGGTGAAACATTAGGGGTAGCAGGGGAACAAAGGTTAATATTTAGGATACAATGGAACACTATGATACGGTTTAAGACCTACATTCCTAATACTGTTAGTTGTCAATGTACACTGAGTTTACTAACATTAAGAACACCTTCCTAATATTTAGTTGTCAATGTACACTGAGTTTACCAAACATTAAGAACACCTTCCTAATATTTAGTTGTCAATGTACACTGAGTTTACCAAACATTAAGAACACCTTCCTAATATTTAGTTGTCAATGTACACTGAGTTTACAAACATTAAGAACACCTTCCTAATATTTAGTTGTCAATGTACACTGAGTTTACCAAACATTAAGAACACCTTCATAATATTCAGTCCTAATACTCCCTTTTATCTACACTGATTGAAGTGGGTTTAACAGGTGACATCAATAAGGGATCATATCTTTCACCTGGATTCACCTGGTCAGTCTATGTCATGGAAAGAGCAGGTGTTCTTAATGTTTTGTAACACTCAGTGTATATTTTCTTTTGAGCATACTTATTCCAGAAGCAGGCCTAACAAAGGTCTGGGAAACCAGCTCAATATCAACTGTCAAGTTATACCCACAAAATATCCTTCTGAATGTCCATGTAACTTCTCTTCTCTAGACTCAATCTGGTCAAAGGAGTCAAGGTTGTTTATTTACTATAATTCTTTCACTTCAAACAACTTCAATTACCACAGATGAACTGGACTTGACATTATTGAACTGGACTTGACATTATTGAACTGGACTTGATTATTGAACTGGACTTGAACTGTACTTGACTTATTCGAACTGGACTTGACTATTGAACTGGACTTGACATTATTGAACTGTGACTTGACATTATTGAACTGGACTTGACATTATTGAACTGTGCTTGACATTATTGAACTGTGCTTGACATTATTGAACTGTACTTGACATTATTGAACTGGACTTGACATTATTGAACTGTGCTTGACATTATTGAACTGTACTTGACATTATTGAACTGTACTTGACATTATTGAACTGGACTTGACATTAATGAACTGGACTTGACATTAATGAACTGGACTTGACATTATTGAACTGGACTTGACATCATTGAACTGGACTTGACATTGTTGAACTGGACTTGACATTATTGAACTGGACTTGACATTATTGAACTGTACTTGACATTATTAGTGAAAATATTTGACTTGCAGTTTCCTAACCACTCTCTAAGGGCCACTTATTTCATGATTCAGCTATAATGGCTGTACAGTATAAATTCACTCTTTATCTTCCTGGAAGATCATATAACCCAACAGAAGAAAAGCTTTCTCCTGCTCCAGGCACATAGGCCCATAATGTAAACCACCGTGGTGTATTCTAACAACGACCCTAATGACGTGGAAACAGTGATGTGGCTGGTTGCTTTGTGTTATGTCTGGAGCCACTGGAGGACAGAAACATGGGTTGTGTCCCAAATAACACCCTGTATCCTAAATAGTACCCTATGTTTGGCCAGGGTACATACTGTAGATCTCTGGTTGAAGTAGTACAGTATATTGGAATTAGCATGCCATTTGGGAACCAACCTTGGTTTCCTCAGACGCAGAGAAAGAGCACAGAGGCCTCAACGGACTGTGTAGACTGTTAAACCTCTCTAGACTGCTAACCTCTCTAGACTGTGTAGACTGTTAAACCTCTCTAGACTGTTAAACCTCTCTAGACTGTTAAACCTCTCTAGACTGTGTAGACTGTTAACCTCTCCAGACTGTGTAGACTGTTAAACTCTCCAGACTGTGTAGACTGTTAACCTCTCTAGACTGTTAAACCTCTCTAGACTGTGTAGACTGTTAAAACCTCTAGACTGTTAAACCTCTCTAGACTGTGTAGACTGTTAAACCTCTCTAGACTGTTAGACTGTTAAACCTCTCTAGACTGTGTAGACTGTTAAACCTCTCTAGACTGTGTAGACTGTTAAACCTCTCTAGACTGTTAACCTCTCTAGACTGTGTAGACTGTTAAACCTCTCTTGACTGTAGACTGTTAACCTCTCTAGACTGTTAAACCTCTCTAGACTGTGTAGACTGTTAAACCTCTCTAGACTGTGTAGACTGTTAACCCTCTCTAGACTGTTAAACCTCTCTAGACTGTGTAGACTGTTAAACCTCTCTAGACTGTTAAAAACCTCTCTAGACTGTGTAGACTGTTAAACCTCTCTAGACTAGACTGTTAAACCTCTAGACTGTGTAGACTGTTAACCTCTCTAGACTGTTAAACCTCTCTAGACTGTGTAGACTGTTAAACCTCTCTAGACTGTGTAGACTGTTAACCTCTCTAGACTGTTAAACCTCTCTAGACTGTGTAGACTGTTAACCTCTCTAGACTGTGTAGACTGTTAACCTCTCCAGACTGTTAAACCTCTCTAGACTGTGTAGACTGTTAACCTCTCCAGACTGTTAAACTCTCTAGACTGTTAAACCTCTCTAGACTGTGTAGACTGTTAACCTCTCTAGACTGTGTAGACTGTTAACCTCTCTAGACTGTGTAGACTGTTAACCTCTCTAGACTGTTAAACCTCTCTAGACTGTGTAGACTGTTAAACCTCTCTAGACTGTGTAGACTGTTAACCTCTCTAGACTGTTAAACCTCTCTAGACTGTGTAGACTGTTAAACCTCTAGACTGTGTAGACTGTTAACCTCTCTAGACTGTGTAGACTGTTAACCTCTCCAGACTGTTAAACCTCTCTAGACTGTTAAACCTCTCTAGACTGTGTAGACTGTTAACCTCTCCAGACTAGACTGTGTAGACTGTTAACCACTCCAGACTGTTAAACCTCTCTAGACTGTGTAGACTGTTAACCTCTCCAGACTGTTAAACTCTCTAGACTGTTAAACCTCTCTAGACTGTGTAGACTGTTAAACCTCTCTAGACTGTTAAACCTCTCTAGACTGTGTAGACTGTTAACCTCTCCAGACTGTTAAACCTCTCTAGAATGTGTAGACTGTTAACCTCTCCAGACTGTTAAACCTCTCTAGACTGTGTAGACTGTTAACCTCTCTAGACTGTGTAGACTGTTAACCTCTCTAGACTGTGTAGACTGTTAACCTCTCTAGACTGTTAAACCTCTCTAGACTGTTAAACCTCTCTAGACTGTGTAGACTGTTAACCTCTCTAGACTGTGTAGACTGTTAACCTCTCTAGACTGTTAAACCTCTCTAGACTGTTAAACCTCTCTAGACTGTGTAGACTGTTAACCTCTCTAGACTGTGTAGACTGTTAACCTCTCTCGACCACACAATTCATTACTGAGGAAATACATCCCTCTCTGAAATGAGACTTGCTCTACACTATGTAGACTACTAGCAACATAACTCCCATCTAGCCTTTTTACATGAATTTTCCACCTTTTGGTACATTTTTGTGGCATTGACACTTTTCAGGACATTTCCTGACTTTTACACTTTCCGGGACATTGCATTTGACAGTTTTCATATACTTTTCTGATGCGGCAGACAGAGGGTTGTGATTGGACAGCAGACGTACCTACACAAAAGCGCCCGGTTGGGTCGAGCAGATAGCCATGTTTACAAATACATTTAAAGCTTCCCTCGTCGTTGATGCACATCCCATTCAAACACATGTTCCTGATCAGACACTCATCCATGTCTGGGGGAAAGAAACAAACCAACAAACAAACAAACACAAACACGCACGCACGCACGCGCACGCACGCACGCACGCACACACACACACACACACACACACACACACACACACACACACACACACACACACACACACACACACACACACACACACACACACACACACAACATATTAGGACAATATATACAGGTCATAGATAACAATAAGTCAAAATGAATCTAAAATATGTGGGAAAATACTATTAGAATATACAGAACGACTGCATGACTTCAAGTAGTGTAGAGGGTTCCAGATCTAAGATCGAGAATTAATCAAGATTGAGAGAAAGAAAGAATGACAGAAACTGAGAGACAGAGAGAGAGAGAGAGAGAGAGAGAGAGAGAGAGAGAGAGAGAGAAAGAGAGACAGAGACAAAGAGAAGAGAGAGAGAGAAACAGAGAGAGAGAGAAAGAGAGTGAGAGAGAAAGAGAGACAGAGAGAGAGAAACAGAGAGACAGAGAGAGAACAGAAAGACAGAGAGAGAAACAGAGAAAAAAGAGAGAGACAGAGAGAGAGAGAAACAGAGACAGAGAGAAAGAGAGAGAGAGAAACAGAGAGAGAGAGAAAGAGAGACAGAGAAAGAGAGACAGAGAGAGAGACAGAGAAAAAACAGAAAGACAGAGAGAGAAACAGAGAAAGAGAGAGACAGAGAGAGAAAGACAGAGAACGAAAGAGAGAGAGACAGAGAGAAACAGATAGAGACTGATGTATTTGACAGTATGTGTCAATAGGGCATGTTAATAAAGTTAATTAAAGTGAAAATTGTGAGATATAGAGGGAGGAAAAGAGATCAACAGAGAGAAACAATGAGAAACAGAGACCAATAGAGACAAACAGAGATCAACAGAGAGAGAGAGAGACAAACATAGATCAACATAGATCAACAGAGACAAACAGAGATCAACAGAGACCAACAGAGACCAACTGAGATCAACAGAGATCAACAGAGACCAACAGACACCAACAGAGTTGAACAGAGACCAACAGAGATGAACAGAGATCAACAGAGATCAACAGAGACCAACAGAGACCAACTGAGATCAACAGAGATCAACAGAGACCAACAGAGACCAACAGAGACCAACTGAGATCAACAGAGATCAACAGCGATCAACAGAGACCAACAGAGACCAACAGACACCAACAGAGATGAACAGAGACCAACAGAGATCCACAAAGACAAACAGAGATCAACAGAGACCAACAGAGATCAACAGAGACTCAACAGAGATCAACAGAGACAAACAGAGATCAACAGAGATCAACAAAGACCAACAGAGACAAACAGAGATCAACAGAGACAACAGAGACAACAGAGACCAACAGAGATCAACAGAGACCAACAGAGACCAACAGAGAAACAGAGACCAACAGAGACAACAGAGACCAACAGAGACCAACTGAGATCAACAGAGATCAACAGAGACCAACAGAGACCAACAGAGACCAACAGAGATCAACAGAGATCAACAGAGACCAACAGAGACCAACAGAGACCAACAGACACCAACAGAGATGAACAGAGACCAACAGAGATCAACAGAGACCAACAGAGACCAACAGAGACCAACAGAGACCAACAGAGATCAACAGAGACCAACAGAGACCAACAGAGATCAACAGAGACCAACAGAGATCAACAGAGACCAACAGAGACCAACAGAGACCAACAGAGATGAACAGAGACCAACAGAGATCAACAGAGATCAACAGAGACCAACAGAGACCAACAGAGACCAACAGAGATCAACAGAGATCAACAGAGACCAACAGACACCAACAGAGATGAACAGAGACCAACAGAGATGAACAGAGACCAACAGAGATCAACAGAGACAACAGAGATCAACAGAGACCAACAGAGCCCAACTGAGATCAACAGAGATCAACAGAGACCAACAGAGACCAACAGAGACCAACTGAGATCAACAGAGATCAACAGAGATCAACAGAGACCAACAGAGACCAACAGACACCAACAGAGATGAACAGAGACCAACAGAGACCAACAGAGATCCACAAAGACAAACAGAGATCAACAGAGACCAACAGAGATCAACAGAGACCAACAGAGACCAACAGAGACAACAGAGATCAACAAAGACCAACAGAGACAAACAGAGATCAACAGAGACCAACAGAGACAAACAGAGACCAACAGAGATCAACAGAGACCAACAGAGAACAACAGAGATCAACAGAGACCAACAGAGACCAACAGAGACCAACTGAGATCAACAGAGATCAACAGAGACCAACAGAGACCAACTGAGATCAACAGAGATCAACAGATCAACAGAGACCAACAGAGACCAACAGACACCACAGAGATGAACAGAGACCAACAGCGATCAACAGAGATCAACAGAGATCAACAGAGACCAACAGAGATCAACAGAGACCAACAGAGACAAACAGAGATCAACAGAGATCAAACAGAGACAAACAGAGACAAACAGAGACCAACAGAGACCAACAGAGACCAACAGAGACCAACAGAGACCAATAGAGACCAACAGAGACCAACAGAGACCAACTGAGATCAACAGAGATCAACAGAGATCAACAGCGATCAACAGAGACCAACAGAGACCAACAGACACCAGCAGAGATGAACAGAGACCAACAGAGATCAACAGAGATCAACAGAGACCAACAGAGACCAACAGAGACCAAATATAGATCAACAGAGACCAACAGAGACCAACAGACACCAACAGAGATCAACAGAGACAAACAGAGATCAACAGAGACCAACAGAGACCAGAGAGACCAGAGATCAACAGAGACCAACAGAGACCAACAGAGACCAACTGAACAGAGATCAACAGAGATCAACAGACCAACAGAGACCAACTGAGATCAACAGAGATCAACAGCGATCAACAGAGACCAACAGAGACCAACAGACACCAACAGAGATGAACAGAGACCAACAGAGACCAACAGAGATCCACAAAGACAAACAGAGATCAACAGAGACCAACAGAGATCAACAGAGACCAACAGAGATCAACAGAGACAAACAGAGATCAACAGAGATCAACAAAGACCAACAGAGACAAACAGAGATCAACAGAGACAAACAGAGACAAACAGAGACCAGAGAGATCAACAGAGACCAACAGAGACCAACAGAGATCAACAGAGACCAACAGAGACCAACAGAGACCAACAGAGACCAACTGAGATCAACAGAGATCAACAGAGACCAACAGAGACCAACCAACTGAGATCAACAGAGATCAACAGAGACTAACAGAGATCAACAGAGATCAACAGCAATCAGAGACCAACAGAGACCAACAGAGACCAACAGAGATCAACAGAGACAAACAGAGATCAACAGAGACCAACAGAGACCAACAGAGACCAACATAGATCAACAGAGAACAACAGAGACCAACAGACACCAACAGAGATGAACAGAGACCAACAGAGATCAACAGAGACCAACAGAGACCAACAGAGATCAACATAGATCAACAGAGATCAACAGAGATCAACAGAGACCAACAGAGACCAACAGACACCAACAGAGATGAACAGAGAGATCAACAGAGATCAACAGAGATCAGAGACCAACAGAGACCAACAGAGACCAACATAGATCAACAGAGACCAACAGAGACCAACAGACACCAACAGAGATGAACAGAGACCAACAGAGAACAGAGACAGAGAGACCAACAGAGACCAACAGAGACCAACAGAGATCAACAGAGACCAACAGAGACCAACAGACACCAACAGAGATGAACAGAGACCAACAGAGATGAACAGAGACCAACAGAGATGAACAGAGACCAACAGAGATCAACAGAGATCAACAGAGACCAACAGAGATCAACAGACCAACAGAGATCAACAGAGATCAACAAAGAGAGACCAACAGACACCAACAGAGATGAACAGAGACCAACAGAGATCAGAGACCAGAGACCAACAGAGACCAACAGAGATCAACAGAGACAACAGAGACCAACAGACACCAACAGAGATGAACAGAGACCAACAGAGATCAACAGAGATCAACAGAGACCAACAGAGACCAACAGAGATCAACAGAGAGAGACCAACAGAGACCAACAAGATCAACAGAGAGATGAACAGAGACCAACAGAGATCAACAGAGATCAACAGAGATCAACAGAGACCAACAGAGACCAACAGAGATCAACAGAGATCAACAGAGACCAACAGACACCAACAGAGATGAACAGAGACCAACAGAGATGAACAGAGACCAACAGAGATCAACAGAGATCAACAGAGATCAACAGAGACCAACAGAGCCCAACTGAGATCAACAGAGATCAGAGACCAACAGAGACCAACAGACACCAACAGAGATGAACAGAGACCAACAGAGATGAACAAGACAGAGAGATCAACAGAGACCAACAGAGACTAACAGAGATCAACAGAGACCAACAGAGATCAACAGAGACAACAGAGACAAACAGAGACCAACAGAGACCAACAGAGATCAACAGAGATCAACAGAGACCAACAGAGACAAACAGAGATCTACAGAGACAAACATAGATCAACAGAGACCAACAGAGACCAACTGAGATCAACAGAGATCAACAGAGACTACAGAGACCAACAGAGACCAAGAGAGACCAACTGAGATCAACAGAGATCAAGAGACAGAGACCAACAGAGACCAACAGAGATCCACAGAGATCAACAGAGACCAACAGAGACCAGAGATCAACAGAGATCAACACAAAGACAAACAGAGATCAACAGAGACCAACAGAGACCAACAGAGATCCACAAAGACAAACAGAGATCAACAGAGACCAACAGAGATCAACAGAGATCAACAGAGATCCACAAAGACAAACAGAGATCAACAGAGATCAACAGAGATCCACAAAGACAAACAGAGATCAACAGAGACCAACAGAGAGACCAACAGAGACCAACAGAGATCAACAGAGATCCACAAAGACAAACAGAGAGAGGTGTGTTTGAGACAGACCTTGACAGTTCTTCCCGTCAGTAGAGATCTCAAAGCCGGCGTTACAGACACAGTGGAAGCTCCCTCAGTGTTCACACACCTTCCGTTGTTACAGATACGACCGTTTGCCACACACTCATCCAGGTCTGAAACACACACAGGACATGATATTCACACCACTCTGTGTTTGTGTATGTGTGTGTGTGTACAGTTGTGTGTGTGTTACCTCTGCACTCGGTCCTGGTAGCAGTAGACTGGAAGCCAGCAGGACACTGGCAGAAGTAGGATCCAGCCGTGTTCACACACTCTCCGTTCACACATGGGTTCCGCGCACACTCATCATCATCTGGAGAGCAAGCACACTCGTAAGAACCAAACTCTGTCCATCTGTCCCTACCACCCTCCCTCCCACCCTTCCCCTCTCTCTCTCTCTCCCTCTCTCCCTCTCTCCCTCTCACCCTCCTCCCCTCACCCTCCCTCATTCCTCCATCCTCCATCCCTCTCTCCCTCCTCCCCTCACCCTCCTGCCCTTTCCCTCCCCATCCCTCTCTCCCTCTTCCCTCACCCTCCTGCCCTTTCCCTCCCCATCCCTCTCTCCCTCCTCCCCTCCCCTCACCCTCCCTCCCTTTCCCTCCCCATCCCTCTCTCCCTCCTCCCCTCACCCTCCTGCCCTTTCCCTCCCCATCCCTCCCTCCATCCTCCATCCCTCTCTCCCTCCTCCCCCCCCACCCTCCTGCCCTTTCCCTCCCCATCCCTCTCTCCCTCCTCCCCTCACCCTCCTGCCCTCTCCCTCCCCATCCCTCCCTCCATCCTCCATCCTCCATCCCTCTCTCCCTCCTCCCCTCACCCTCCTGCCCTTTCCCTCCCCATCCCTCTCTCCCTCCTCCCCTCACCCTCCTGCCCTTTCCCTCCCCATCCCTCCCTCCATCCTCCATCCCTCCTCCCTCCTCCCCTCACCCTCCTGCCCTTTCCCTCCCCATCCCTCTCTCCCTCCTCCCCTCACCCTCCTGCCCTTTCCCCCCCATCCCTCCCTCCATCCCTCCCTCTCCCCTCCCCCTCCCCTCCTGCCCTTTCCCTCCCCATCCCTCCCTCCATCCTCCATCCCTCTCTCCCTCCTCCCCTCATCCTGCTCTCCCATCCCTCTCCTCCCCCCTCACCCTCCTGCCCTTTCCCTCCCCATCCCTCCCTCCATCCTCCATCCCTCTCTCCCTCCTCCCCTCACCCTCCTGCCCTTTCCCTCCCCATCCCTCTCCATCCCCATCCTCCCCCTCCTCCCCTCCTGCCCTTTCCCTCCCCATCCCTCCCTCCATCCTCCATCCCTCTCTCCTCCTACCCTCACCCCCCTGCCCTTTCCCTCCCCATCCCTCCTCCCTCCTCCCCTCACCCTCCTGCCCTTTCCCTCCCCATCCCTCCCTCCATCCTCCATCCCTCTCCTCCTCCCCTCACCCTCCTTCCTTTCCTCCCCATCCCTCCCTCCATCCTCCATCCCTCTCTCCTCCTCCCCTTCCCCTCCTGCCTTCTCCCTCCCTCATTCCTCCATCCTCCATCCCTCTCTCCCTCCTCCCCTCACCCTCCTGCCCTCTCCCTCCCCATCCCTCTCTCCCTCCTCCATCGATCCATCCCTCACCGATACACTCTCCTCGTGAGTCTAGTCTGAAGCCCATGTTACAGTCACAGCGGTAGCTTCCAGGGGAGGGGACACAGCGGCCGTTCAGACACAGGTTCCTGTATACCGCACACATGTTAGTAATGCTGGTACTGATGTTCTGGGTCTGGATGACTGGAGGGGGAGATGTAGTGGAGAGAGGAGTAAAGGAGAGAGAGGGAGAGGATGAGGGAGAGGGATGTAGAGGGGAGAGGGGAAGGAGAGAGAAGGAGAGAGAGGGAGAGGGATATAGTGGGGAGAGGGGGAAAGGAGAGAGAGGGAGAGGATGAGGGAGGGATGTAAGGAGAGAGAGGGAGAGGGATATAGTGGGGAGAGGGAGAGAGGGGAGAGAGAGGGAGAGGGATATAGTGGGGAGAGGGGGAGAAGAGGGAAAGAGGGAGTGGAGAGAGGGAGAAAGGATGAGGGACAGGGATGTAGAGGGGAGAGGGGAAAGGAGAGAGAAGGAGAGAGAGGGAGAGGGATATAGTGGGGAGAGGGGGGAAAGGAGAGAGAGGGAGAGGATGAGGGACAGGGATGTAGAGGGGAGAGGGAAAGGAGAGAGAAGGAGAGAGAGGGAGAGGGATATAGTGGGGAGAGGGGGAAAGGAGAGAGAGGGAGAGGATGAGGGAGAGGGATGGAGAGGGGAAAGGAGAGAGAAGGAGAGAGAGGGAGAGGGATATAGTGGGGAGAGGGGGAAAGGAGAGAGGGGAGAGGATGAGGGAGAGGGATGTAGAGGGGAGAGGGGAAAGGAGAGAGGGAGAGAGAGGGAGAGGGATATAGTGGGAAGAGGGGAAAGGAGAGAGAGGGAGAGGATGAGGGAGAGGGATGTAGAGGGGAGAGGGGAAAGGAGAGAAGGAGAGAGAGGGGAGGGATATAGTGGGGAGAGGGGGAAAGGAGAGAGAGGGAGAGGATGAGGAGAGGGATGTAGAGGGGAGAGGGGGAAGGAGAGAGAAGGAGAGAGGGGAGAGGGATATAGTGGGGAGAGGGGGAAAAGAGAGAGGGGAGAGGGATGTAGAGGGGAGAGGGGAAAAGGAGAGAGAGGGAGAGGGATATAGTGGGGAGAGGGGGGAAAGGAGAGGAGGGAGAGGATGAGGGAGAGGGATGTAGAGGGGAGAGGGGAAGGAGAGAGAAGGAGAGAGAGGGAGAGGGATATAGTGGGGAGAGGGGGAAAGGAGAGAGAGGAGAGGATGAGGGAGAGGGATGTAGAGGGAGAGGGGAAAGGAGAGAGAAGGAGAGAGGGAGAGGGATATAGTGGGGAGAGGGGGAAAGGAGAGAGAGGGAGAGGATGAGGGAGAGGGATGTAGAGGGGAGAGGAAAGGAGAGAGAAGGAGAGAGAGGGAGAGGGATATAGTGGGGAGAGGGGGAAAGGAGAGAGAGGGAGAGGGATGAGGGAGAGGGAAAGGAGAGGGGGAAAGGGATGAGAGGGGAGAGGGGGAGGAGAGGGAGAGGGATATAGGGGAGAGGGGGAAAGGAGAGGGAGGGAGAGGATGAGGGAGAGGGATGTAGAGCGGAGAGGGGAAAGGAGAGAGAAGGAGAGAGAGGGAGAGGGATATAGTGGGGGAGAGGGGGAAAGGAGAGAGAGGGAGAGGATGAGGGAGAGGGATGTAGAGGGGAGAGGGGAAAGGAGAGAGAAGGAGAGAGAGGGAGAGGGATATAGTGGGGAGAGGGGAAAGGAGAGAGAGGGAGAGGGATGTAGAGGGGAGAGGGGGAAAGGAGAGGAGGGAGAGGGATGTAGAGGGGAGAGGGAAAGTAGAGGGAGGGAGAGGGATGTATAGGGGAGAGGGGGAAAGGAGAGGGAGGGAGAGGATGAGGGAGGGGATGTAGAGGGGAGAGGGGGAAAGGAGAGGGAGGGAGAGGGATGTAGTGGGGAGAGGGGAAAAGGAGAGGGATGGAGAGGATGAGGATGAGGGATGTAGTGGGGAGAGGGGGAAAGGAGAGAGGGAGAGGGAGAGAAAAAAGGGGGGTGAGAGACAGAAAGAGGGGTTACCACATTACCACATTCATAGTCATAAGAGACACTTCATTACACATGCACCTCTAGTAATTATGTTGACCCACTACTGAAGGATTTCTTAACCACTAAGGTTTTAATATGACTCTGATTTTAACATGTGAGGAGGCTTCAGGGGTGAGAGGTGAGGGGTAAGAGGTCAGGGTACTACTTACTGGGTCCAGGGTATTTACCTGGTCCAGGCGGAGGCTGGAAAGGGATTGGTGGTCCTGGGTAGGGTGGTCTTGGGTAGATACCTGGGACCTGGGGAACTCCTGGTCTTCCCCCTCCCCCGCCTGGGAGAGGCCCTCCTCCACCTGGGAGAGTCCCTCCCCCGCCTGGGAGAGCCCCCCCCCCTGGACTGGTCTGCACCTGTGTGCACAGCTTCTGGTACTCATCTAGAGCAGAGAGAGAGACACATAGAAATATGACGAAATAGAGAAGAAACATCTACAGCTAAAGTGAAAATGATTGCTGATTGGACATGAGTACTGGGTCAGTACCTACCAGTCCCTGTCATGGGGCACAACTCAGGACTGGACCCGTCTGACCAGCAGCGCCACTGTCACAGCAGCACTGTATCTTGGTCAGGAGCTGGGAGTTCTGGTTGGCACAACGCCCGTTCAGCAGGCTGGCATAGCAGTACCCACCCCGGGCATCTGGAGAAAGACAAAACCAGACAACACGTGTTTATACCAAACACATCCTAGAAATACCCACCATGGATATCTAGAGAGAGAACAGGCTATTGGGATTCTGAGTTAAGTGGGGTGAGGGGAAGGGAGTGAGGAAAGAGGAGAGAGGATGGGAGAGAAGGGGGAGAGAGGAAGAGAGACAGAGGAAGATGAGGGGAAGGAGAGGGAGGGAGAGAGAGAGGGGATAAAGGAGGGAACAGGACAAACATCTCAACACAGGGCCAGAGCTTGTTGATGTTCATATGAATGTATAGTATTGGTGGGAAACAGATAGATATGTCTGGTCCAGCAGCTCTCTGTGAAGCAGAAAGCTCATAGCGAACCTTCCTTCCTCACAAACATCCTCTCCTGGGGGACTGTGTTGGTGTGTGTGTGTGTGTGTGTGTGTGTGTGTGTGTGTGTGTGTGTGTGTGTGTGTGTGTGTGTGTGTGTGTGTGTGTGTGTGTGTGTGTGTGTGTGTGTGTGTGTGTGTGTGTGTGTGTGTGTGTGTGTGTGTGTGTGTGTGTGTGTGTGTGTGCGTGTGTGTGTCAATTTGACCACTCTGACCCAAATTCCTGCTGGATCCTTTGTGAGTCGGACTGAACCGATCTGGTCCTGATTTACTGCTCTCTCTGGACATATTTGGAGGGGAGTTCCTGGTGTGTGTGTGTGTGTGTGTGTTGGCGAGTATGTGTGTGCATGTTCCTAACACGCACGGTCAGTCCAATGGCTAGTGGACCATTGCTGTTTCTCATTGGCACACACAAACGCACAAGCATACACACACACAGACACACACACGCAAAACTGAATGCTTCCTCCACACTGTGTGACTACGCAGAGGCACCTGAGACAGAAAGTGTGTGTACAAACCAGTCTGACGTGATGTCTCCTTCAGACAAGAGAATATCATATATCCCTATCCCTGTCTGTCTCTCCATGGTCCTGTCTAGTCAGGATACATCCAGTATATCAGTATCCCTGTGTGTCTCTCCATGGTCCTGTCTAGTCAGGATACATCCAGTATATCAGTATCCCTGTGTGTCTCTCCATGGTCCTGTCTAGTCAGGATACATCCAGTATATCCCTATCCCTGTCTGTCTCTCCGTGGTTCTCTCTAGTCAGGATACATCCAGTATATCAGTATCCCTGTCTGTCTCTCCATGGTCCTGTCTAGTCAGGATACATCCAGTATATCAGTATCCCTGTGTGTCTCTCCATGGTCCTGTCTAGTCAGGATACATTCAGTATATCAGTATCCCTGTGTGTCTCTCCATGGTCCTGTCTAGTCAGGATACATCCAGTATATCAGTATCCCTGTGTGTCTCTCCATGGTCCTGTCTAGTCAGGATACATCCAGTATATCCTATCCCTGTGTGTCTCTCCATGGTCCTGTCTAGTCAGGATACATTCAGTATATCAGTAATGGTCCTGTCTAGTCAGGATACATCCAGTATAGTATCCCTGTCTGTCTCTCCATGGTCCTGTCTGTCTCTCCGTAGTCAGGGATACATTCAGTATATCAGTATCCTGTCTGTCTCTCCGTGGTCCTGTCTAGTCAGGATACATCCAGTATATCAGTATCCCTGTGTGTCTCTCCATGGTCCTGTCTAGTCAGGATCATCAGGATATCCCTATCCCTGTCTGTCTACTCCATGGTAGTCCATAGTATATCAGTATCCCTAGTATGGTCCTGTCTGTCTGTCTCTCCATGGTCCATCAGGTAGAGTATATCTATCCCTGTCCTCTCCAGGAGTAGGATACATACAGTATATCAGTATCCTAGTCTCTCCTGTCTGTCTCCCAGGTCTGTCTCCCTGTCTGTCTCCATGTTTCTCTCTTTCTCCAGCCCCCCTTGTCTCCCATGCTGGGTTTATTATAGTCAATAGATCAGCTGTGCTGGTCCTGTCTAGAAGCAGAATGATGTGCTAGCAGAGGTAGAAGAAAGCAGAGGTGGAAAACAGACAAATGGCAACAGGAAGAAGTGTCTGTCTGGTCTCCATACTAACAGACCTGTCTGTCTGCATGGTCTCTCATGGTGTGCAGAGTTGTGTTTAAGGCATTAGCCTAGAGACAGAGAGAGAGAGAGAGAGAGAGAGAGAGAGAGAGAGAGAGAGAGAGAGAGAGAGAGAGAGAGAGAGAGAGAGACAGGGAGAGGAGAGGGAGAGGGTGATAGACTGAAAGAGAGAGAGACTGAAAGAGAGAGAGACAGAGAGAGAAAGCTCTTTCGCAGCTCCTATAATGAAGCAGCAGGAAGAAGGAGGTATGCAGGTATGCATAGTGAGCACAGTGTGACATTACACCCCCCATCTACTCTACTCTGTTCTCCTTCACTCTGCATTCAGAGAAAATATCTCATTGTAGTGGAATTAGAGTGAAGCGACTACTGACCTAAATACTAACGGCTGGAAGTCTGGACAACGTTCAACTCCCCTCTCTCTTCCCTCTGCTTTCTGCCTCAGCCAGTGAGGAAGGACGGGGGAAGAGAGAGGGGGTAGAGAGAACGATACACAGAGAGGGAGAGAGAGGAGAGCAAGAGACAGAGAGAGTTGAGCCGTGGCCAGCCTAGCAGACTGTAGTGCTAAAGGCTCCTCATTACCAGACTTGTTGACTTACAGGGACCAGACTCTCTCAGCTCTCTCTCTCTGTCTCTCCTCTCTGACGTTCTCTCTCTGGCTGGCTAAAGAACAGCTGGTAGAGTTCCAGGTAGAGAGCAGAGTAAACAACAGCTGGTATAGTTCCAGGTAGAGAGCAGAGTAAACAACAGCTGGTAGAGTTCCAGGTAGAGAGCAGAGTAAACAACAGCTGGTAGAGTTCCAGGTAGAGAGCAGAGTAAACAACAGCTGGTAGAGTTCCAGGTAGAGAGCAGAGTAAACAACAGCTGGTAGAGTTCCAGGTAGAGAGCAGAGTAAACAACAGCTGGTAGAGTTCCAGGTAGAGAGCAGAGTAAACAACAGCTGGTAGAGTTCCAGGTAGAGAGCAGAGTAAACAACAGCTGGTAGAGTTCCAGGTAGAGAGCAGAGTAAACAACAGCTGGTAGAGTTCCAGGTAGAGAGCAGAGTAAACAACAGCTGGTAGAGTTCAGGTAGAGAGCAGAGTAAACAACAGCTGGTAGAGTTCCAGGTAGAGAGCAGAGTAAACAACAGCTGGTAGAGTTCCAGGTAGAGAGCAGAGTAAACAACAGCTGGTAGAGTTCCAGGTAGAGAGCAGAGTAAACAACAGCTGGTAGAGTTCCAGGTAGAGAGCAGAGTAAACAACAGCTGGTAGAGTTCCAGGTAGAGAGCAGAGTAAACAACAGCTGGTAGAGTTCCAGGTAGAGAGCAGAGTAAAACCAGGCTGCTGGTACAGTTATGGAGGAGGAGGCTTACCTATACACCTGGAGCCATCCACTGGAGTGTAGTAGCCCTGAGAACACCTGCAGAAGTAACTGCCCACCGTGTTGGAACACTCTCCTCCACTACACAGACCTGGGATGCTAGAACACTCATCTAGATCTGGAGAGAGAGTGGAGAGGAGAGGAGAGGAGAGGAGGAGAGGAGAGGGAGAGGAGAGGAGAGGAGAGGAGGGAGGGGAGGGAGGGGAGGGGGAGGGAGGGAGGGGAGGGGAGAGGGGAGGAGAGGAGAGGAGGGGAGGGGAGGAGAGGAGAGGGGAGGGAGGGAGGGAGAGGAGAGGAGGAGAGGAGAGGAGAGGAGGAGAGGAGAGGAGGGAGAGAGGAGAGGAGAGGAGAGGAGGGAGGAGAGGAGAGGAGAGGCATAAATCATTATTATTACCAAATTGCAATGTGTTTCACAGCATGTAGACATACAGACAACAACTGTGGTGATAATCAACTGTGACAAGACTAAAGTCGACTGGACTGCAGCGTTTAAGAGCGTGGCTTCAACACGTTAGCGATGACAATGTGAAGAACTGTGTCACAGGATATTGGAGTGTTTATTGTAGTGTCTATTGGAGTGTTTGTCAGACAGCTAACCACTGACTGTATTTCACATCCATGGCAGTTCAGAAATATATCTGAAACGGTTTTGACACAGGCCAGTTTTCCTGCCATTATTTCTGGGCATAAAACCGTGCATACTTTTACCCTGCAAATTAGCACCACAAACCCTGCAGAACACTGAAAAGCAACCCTGAAAAAAATCAGTCCTGTTACAACTTGTCTGTCTTCTTTGTTAATGGGCCAATATTATTCACAGTTTTAATATCTGCGAGAATAAGGCTTTATTCATGTAAGTCTCAAGGAAACACTCAGAGCAGGTTTTTATTCTGAAGAGTCTGGTTCTTTAACAGGACAGTCATAATATAACCTCCGTCTTCTGGTGTTCCACAGAGGGCGGCCATGCTCTCACACCTGGGTTCAAATAGTACTGAAACAGAGGGACGGCCATGCTCTCACACCTGGGTTCAAATAGTACTGAAACAGAGGGACGGCCATGCTCTCACACCTGGATTCAAATAGTACTGAAACAGAGGGACGGCCATGCTCTCACACCTGGGTTCAAATAGTACTGAAACAGAGGGACGGCCATGCTCTCACCCTGGGTTCAAATAGTACTGAAACAGAGGGACGGCCATGCTCTCACACCTGGGTTCAAATAGTACTGAAACAGAGGGACGGCCATGCTCTCACACCTGGGTTCAAATAGTACTGAAACAGAGGGACGGCCATGCTCTCACACCTGGGTTCAAATAGTACTGAAACAGAGGGACGGCCATGCTCTCACACCTGGGTTCAAATAGTACTGAAACAGAGGGACGGCCATGCTCTCACACCTGGGTTCAAATAGTACTGAAACAGAGGGACAGCCATGCTCTCACACCTGGGTTCAAATAGTACTGAAACAGAGGGACGGCCATGCTCTCACACCTGGGTACTGAAAATAATTTCAAAGCTGTATCTGTGCTTGATTGAGCCTTTAGCAACGGAGCAAATAGGAAAGTCACAACCCCCACCCACCTGGAACTCAGACAAGGCTAAAACAAACGCTCAACAAACGTTCAACAAATGCTCAACAAACGCTCAACAAACGCTAAATGATTTCAAATCAAATGTATTTATAAAGCCCTTCTTACATCAGCTGATGTCACAAAGTGCTGTACAGAAACCCAGCCTAAAACCCCAAACAGCAAGCAATGCAGGTGTAGAAGCATGGTGGCTAGGAAAAACTCCTAGAAAGGCCAGAACCTAGAGAGGAACCAGGCTATGAGGGGCTATGAGGGGTGGCCAGTCCTCTTCTGGCTGTGCCGGGTAGAGATTATAACAGAACATGGCCAAGATGTTCAAATGTTCCTAGATGACCAGCAGGGTCAAATAATAATAATCACAGTGGTTGTCGAGGGTGCAACAGGTCAGCACCTCAGGAGTAAATGTATTTGAACCCAGGTCTGCATTCTGTACCACTCTGCTAGGACGACCATAGATGAATGTGTCTGCATTCTGTACCACTCTGCTAGGACGACCATAGATGAATGTGTCTGCATTCTGTACCACTCTGCTAGGACGACCATAGATGAATGTGTCTGCATTCTGTACCACTCTGCTAGGACGACCATAGATGAATGTGTCTGCATTCTGTACCACTCTGCTAGGACAACCATAGATGAATGTGTCTGCATTCTGTACCACTCTGCTAGGACAACCATAGATGAATGTGTCTGCATTCTGTACCACTCTGCTAGGACGACCATAGATTCTGAATGATGAATCTGCATTCTGTACCACTCTGCTAGGACGACCATAGATGAATGTGTCTGCATTCTGTACCACTCTGCTAGGACAACCATAGATGAATGTGTCTGCATTCTGTACCACTCTGCTAGGACGACCATAGATGAATGTGTCTGCATTCTGTACCACTCTGCTAGGACGACCATAGATGAATGTGTCTGCATTCTGTACCACTCTGCTAGGACGACCATAGATGAATGTGTCTGCATTCTGTACCACTCTGCTAGGACAACCATAGATGAATGTGTCTGCATTCTGTACCACTCTGCTAGGACGACCATAGATGAATGTGTCTGCATTCTGTACCACTCTGCTAGGACGACCATAGATGAATGTGTCTGCATTCTGTACCACTCTGCTAGGACGACCATAGATGAATGTGTCTGCATTCTGTACCACTCTGCTAGTACGACCATAGATGAATGTGTCTCTATTCAGCCCTCACCAAGGGTAGGTCCTCACACTGACATGAAGAGAGTTAGATCTGTAGTTCAATCTGCTCCTTTAAATGTACATTAAACCAGATGAAGTCTGCTCTGATTCAATTCAATCAAATGAAATGAAGTGGCTTAGAGAAAGTAGAGAGCAGGTTTGATTTAATGAGGGATAATGTCAGAGTAGTGTATGGAGGTAGTGATGTAGGGGATGTGTGTGGTCTGTTCCCTACACTGATCATTATAACATCCTGACTGACGCTGCAACAACCACAACTCATCCCAAACGCCTTTCAACTCTGGCTTTTACCGGATACAATTAGGAAATGTCAAACTAACAGATATTTGAAATCCCAGTCTGGGTGACAGGGAGAAATGAAAGAAGTACATTGTATCTAGTATATGTGACACAGTAGCCCTGAGGTCGTTCAGAGTGAACACTAACTGTATGCTGAATAAACATATTCCTTATACTGAGTAAAGTTCTTACACTGAATATTTGCTTCTGACAAAATATGACCTTTAAATGACCTTTAAATGTTCTGATATACATGTAAGTATGAGTCTGAGTCTGACTTGTGTGTGTGTGTGTGTGCGCGCGCGCATGTGTGTGTGTGTGTGCGCGCGCGCATGTGTGTGTGTGTGTGTGTGTGTGTGTGTGTGTGTGTGTGTGCGTGCGTGTGTGTGTGCGTGCGTGTGTGTGTGTGTGGTCTTACCTTCACATTTCTGTGTGATCTCATTGAACTTGTGTCCAGCAGGACATTTACACTGGAAGGATCCCACAGTGTTGATACAGTTCCCACCCTGACACAGACCTGGGATGGCCTGGCACTCATCCACATCTACACACACAGAACACACTGTTAGCAACACAGTATACACACATATGTTTACTTTACTATCCTTGTGGAGACCAAACAATGTATTCCCAATCAAAACCCTGTTTTTACTAACCCTAACACTTAACCTAACTCTAACCCCAAACTCTAACCCTAAACCTAACCCCTAACCCTATCCCTAATTCTAACCCTAACGCCTAACCCCAAACTCTAACCTAACACTTAACCTAACTCTAACCCCAAACTCTAACCCTAAACCTAACCCCTAACCCTAACCCTAATTCTTACCCTTTCCCTAATCCCTAACCCTAACCCCAATCTCTAACCCTAATCCCTAACCCCTAACCCTATCCCTAATTCTAACCCTAATCCTAAACCTAACCCCTAACCCTTACCCCTAACCCTTACCCCTAACCCTAACCCTATCCCTAATTCTTACCCTAACCCTAACCTAAACCTAATCCCTAACCCCAAACTCTAACCCTAAACCTAATCCCTAACCCTATCCCTAATTCTAACCCTAACCCTAAACCAAACCCCTAACCCTATGCCTAACCCTATGCCTAACCCTAACCCTAACCCTTACCCCTAACCCTATCCCTAATTCTAACCCTAACCATAATTCTAACCCTAACCCTTACCCCTAACCCTATCCCTAATTTTAACCCTAACCCTAACCCTAACCCTAACCCTAGGACTTCTGGTCCCCATAAGGTTAGTAAAACCAAAAACAAACACACACGCTCACACATCCCCACATACTCACCCACCCACATACACCCACACTCATACTGTACACCCACACACCCACACTCATACACCCGCCCACATACACCCACACTCATACACCCACACTCATACACCCACCCACATACACCCACACTCATACAAATGAACAGAATACACAGTCCGTCCCAGTGCATGAGAGCAGGGTGGAGATCGTCTCAGTGAGTGTAGAGCAGGGTGGAGATCGTCCCAGTGAGTGTAGAGCAGGGTGGAGATCGTCTCAGTGAGTGTAGAGCAGGGTGGAGATCGTCCCAGTGAGTGTAGAGCAGGGTGGAGATCGTCTCAATGAGTGTAGAGCAGGGTGGAGATCGTCCCAGTGAGTGTAGAGCAGGGTGGAGATCGTCTCAGTGAGTGTAGAGCAGGGTGGAGATCGTCTCAATGAGTGTAGAGCAGGGTGGAGATCGTCCCAGTGAGTGTAGAGCAGGGTGGCGATCGTCTCAGTGAGTGTAGAGCAGGGTGGAGATTGACCCAGTGAGTGTAGAGCAGGGTGGAGATCGTCCCAGTGAGAGTGGGTGGAGATCGTCAGGGTGTAGAGCAGGGTGGAGATCGTCCCAGTGAGTGAGAGTAGGGTGGAGATCGTCCCAGTGCATGAGAGTAGGGTGGAGATCATCTCAGTGAGTGTAGAGCAGGGTGGAGATTGTCCAAGTGAGTGTAGAGCAGGGTGGAGATTGTCTCAGTGAGTGTAGAGCAGGGTGGAGATTGTCCCAGTGAGTGTAGAGCAGGGTGGAGATCGTCTCAGTGAGTGTAGAGCAGGGTAGAGATCATCCCAGTGAGTGAGAGTAGGGTGGAGATCGTCCCAGTGAATGGGTGGAGATCGTCTCAGTGAGTGAGAGCAGGGTGGAGATCATCCCAGTGCATGAGAGCAGGGTGGAGATCGTCCCAGTGAGTGAGAGCAGGGTGGAGATCGTCCCAGTGAGTGAGCAGGGTGGAGATCATCCCAGTGCATGAGAGCAGGGTGGAGATCGTCCCAGTGAATGAGAGCAGGGTGGAGATCGTCCCAGTGAATGAGAGCAGGGTGGAGATCATCCCAGTCCCCCAGTGAATGAGAGCAGGGTGGAGATCGTCCCAGTGCGCATTGTAGAGTCCCAGGGTGGAGATAGTCCCAGCATTAGAGCAGGGTGGAGATAGTCCCAGTGCGTTAGAGCAGGGTGTAGATCGGTGCATTAGAGCAGGGTGGAGATCGTCCCAGTGAATGAGAGCAGGGTGGAGATCGTCCCAGTGAATGAGAGCAGGGTGGAGATCGTCCCAGTGAATGAGAGCAGGGTGGAGATCGTCCCAGTGCATTAGAGCAGGGTGGAGATAGTCCCAGTACATTAGAGCAGGGTGGAGATAGTCCCAGTGCGTTAGAGCAGGGTGTAGATCGTCCCAGTGCGTGAGAGCAGGGTGGAGATAGTCCCAGTGCATTAGAGCAGGGTGGAGATAGTCCCAGTGCGTTATTGCAGGGTGTAGATCGTCCCAGTGCGTGAGAGCAGGGTGGAGATCGTCCCAGTGCATTAGAGCAGGGTGGAGATCGTCCCAGTGCGTGAGAGCAGGGTGGAGATCGTCCCAGTGCGTGAGATCGCAGTGGTGGAGATCGTCCCAGTGCGTGAGAGCAGATCGTCCCAGTGCGTTAGAGCAGGGTGGAGATCGTCCCAGTGCGTTAGAGCAGGGTGGAGATCGTCCCAGTACGTGAGATCTTCTTGTTTAGAGTTCTCTTGGGGTTGTGTATGTCTGAGCTCACACACTCACACTTCCAAACACTTACCATCCCAACCTTGCTCTGTATGCATATGCACACACACACACACACACACACACACACACACACACACACACACACACACACACACACACACACACACACACACACACACACACACACACACACACACACACACACACACACACACACACACACACACAGGAGTAGTAAATCAGAGTACAGCCTCTGCTATGCTACGTCCCTCAGCCAGACGAGGAGAGAGAAGAGAGGGTAGAATAGAGAAAAAGAAACCCTGTCCTTAGGTCTCAGCTTCTATCCTCAGCCTCAGGCCCTCAGCCCCTGTTCTCAGGCCTCAGCTCCTGTCCTCAGGCCTCAGCCTTGATAACAGTCATCTATAGTCTCTTCACTCAGTCCAGCTTGATAACAGTCATCTATAGTCTCTTCACTCTGTCCAGCTTGATCAGGCCTCAGCCTCTGTCCTTAGGCCTCAGCCCCTGTCCTCAGGTCTCAGCTCCTGTCCTCAGGCCTCAGCCTTGATAACAGTCATCTATAGTCTCTTTACTCTGTCCAGCTTGATCAGGCCTCAGCCTCTGTCCTCAGGCCTCAGCCCCTGTCCTCAGGACTCAGCTCCTGTCCTCAGGCCTCAGCCTTGATAACAGTCATCTATAGTCTCCTCACTCTGTCCAGCTTGATAATAGTCATCTATAGTCTCTTCACTGGACCATCAGGCCTGGACCATAATGTTGTTGGGTCAGGGCTTGACCATAATGTTGTTGGGTCAGGGCTTGACCATAATGTTGTTGGGTCAGGGCTTGACCATAATGTTGTTGGGTCAGGGCTGGACCATAATGTTGTTGGGTCAGGGCTTGACCATAATGTTGTTGGGTGGGAATGTTGTTGGGTCTGGGTCACTGTACCATAATGGCTTGACCATAATGTTGTTGAGTCAGGGCTGGACCATAATGTTGTTGGGTCTGGGTCAGGACTGTACCATAATGTTGTTGGGTCAGGGCTGGACCATAATGTTGTTGGGTCTGGGTCAGGACTGTACCATAATGTTGTTGGGTCAGGGCTGGACCATAATGTTGTTGGGTCTAGGTCGGGGCTGGACCATAATGTTGTTGGGTCTGGGTCAGGGCTGGACCATAATGGACCATAATGTTGTTGGGTCAGGGCTGGACCATAATGTTGTTCTGGGTCAGGGCTGGACCATAATGTTGTTGGGTCTAGGTCGGGGCTGGACCATAATGTTGTTGGGTCAGGGCTGGACCATAATGTTGTTCTGGGTCAGAACTGGACCATAATGTTGTTGGGTCTGGGTCAGAACTGGACCATAATGTTGTTCTGGGTCAGAACTGGACCATAATGTTGTTGGGTCTGGGTCAGGGCTGGACCATAATGTTGTTGGGTCTGGGTCAGGGCTGTACCATTGCTGTGTTACCAGCAATGAGCTGCTCTCCCACGTGGCGCTGCCACTGACCCGTGTTCCTTTCTCTGACAGCTGCCGCGGTGACTGTCTGCTGGCATTCTTTACCCAGGAGGTACCCTGACACCCAGCCCTCATTTAACCCAATTAACCTAATCCTCTGGATGGGTAAGGGGGGGGGTACTCTGGGTTAAGATGGAGAAAGAGGGAGAGACGAACACACAGACACACACCTACACTGAGCGCAGGTGTGTTACTGTACCTTGACAAGCTCCAGTACGGTGGTTGGGTATAAATCCTCTCCTGCAGGGGTGAGGCTGGGCGGGGCACATCT
>NW_024609393.1:110000-115000 GCF_018296145.1 Oncorhynchus tshawytscha | reverse complement strand
GGGAACAATCCGACATGTTAACACACACTCTCAGTATCAGCCCCTCTACAGGACTACAGACTTGGTGCCCCACCCAGCCCCTCTACAGGACTACAGACTTGGTGCCCTACCCAGCCCCTCTACAGGACTACAGACTTGGTGCCCCACCCAGCCCCTCTACAGGACTACAGATTTGGTGCCCCACCCAGCCCCTCTACAGGACTACAGACTTGGTGCCCCACCCAGCCCCTCTACAGGACTACAGATTTGGTGCCCCACCCAGCCCCTCTACAGGTCTACAGACTTGGTGCCATACCCAGCCCCTCTACAGGACTACAGACTTGGTGCCCCACCCAGCCCCTCTACAGGACTACAGACTTGGTGCCCCACCCAGCCCCTCTACAGGTCTACAGACTTGGTGCCATACCCAGCCCCTCTACAGGACTACAGATTTGGTGCCCCACCCAGCCCCTCTACAGGACTACAGACTTGGTGCCCCACCCCCCCAGCCCCTCTACAGGACTACAGACTTGGTGCCCTACCCAGCCCCTCTACAGGACTACAGACTTGGTGCCCTACCCAGCCCCTCTACAGGACTACAGACTTGGTGCCATACCCAGCCCCTCTACAGGACTACAGACTTGGTGCCCCACCCAGCCCCTCTACAGGACTACAGACTTGGTGCCCCACCCAGCCCCTCTACAGGACTACAGACTTGGTGCCCTACCCAGCCCCTCTACAGGACTACAGACTTGGTGCCCTACCCAGCCCCTCTACAGGACTACAGACTTGGTGCCCTACCCAGCCCCTCTACAGGACTACAGACTTGGTGCCATACCCAGCCCCTCTACAGGACTACAGACTTGGTGCCCTACCCAGCCCCTCTACAGGACTACAGACTTGGTGCCCCACCCAGCCCCTCTACAGGACTACAGACTTGGTGCCCCACCCAGCCCCTCTACAGGACTACAGATTGGTGCCCCACCCAGCCCCTCTACAGGACTACAGATTTGGTGCCCCACCCAGCCCCTCTACAGGACTACAGACTTGGTGCCCCACCCAGCCCCTCTACAGGGACTACAGACTTGGTGCCCCACCCAGCCCCTCTACAGGACTACAGACTTGGTGCCCTACCCAGCCCCTCTACAGGACTACAGACTTGGTGCCCTACCCAGCCCCTCTACAGGACTACAGACTTGGTGCCCCACCCAGCCCCTCTACAGGACTACAGACTTGGTGCCCACCCAGCCCCTCTACAGGACTACAGACTTGGTGCCCTACCCAGCCCCTCTACAGGACTACAGACTTGGTGCCCTACCCAGCCCCTCTACAGGACTACAGACTTGGTGCCCTACCCAGCCCCTCTACAGGACTACAGACTTGGTGCCCTACCCAGCCCCTCTACAGGACTACAGACTTGGTGCCCTACCCAGCCCCTCTACAGGACTACAGACTTGGTGCCCTACCCAGCCCTCTACAGGACTACAGACTTGGTGCCCTACCCAGCCCCTCTACAGGACTACAGACTTGGTGCCCTACCCAGCCCCTCTACAGGACTACAGACTTGGTGCCATACCCAGCCCCTCTACAGGACTACAGACTTGGTGCCCTACCCAGCCCCTCTACAGGACTACAGACTTGGTGCCCTACCCAGCCCCTCTACAGGACTACAGACTTGGTGTCCCACCCAGCCCCTCTACAGGACTACAGACTTGGTGTCCCACCCAGCCCCTCTACAGGACTACAGACTTGGTGCCCTACCCAGCCCCTCTACAGGACTACAGACTTGGTGCCCCACCCAGCCCCTCTACAGGACTACAGACTTGGTGCCCCACCCAGCCCCTCTACAGGACTACAGACTTGGTGCCCCACCCAGCCCCTCTACAGGACTACAGACTTGGTGCCCCACCCAGCCCCTCTACAGGACTACAGATTTGGTGCCCCACCCAGCCCCTCTACAGGACTACAGATTTGGTGCCCCACCCAGCCCCTCTATGGGACTACAGACTTGGTGCCCCAGTCAATGGTCAGATCAATAACAACTCCAAATAAATGTGTCATAATCAACTTGTTTGTGTTCTACTTTAGAACTAACTTTTACACATCATCTAAAAGTTATTGGGCACAAACGGAACTCTCTCTGGATGTTTTGATTAGTCATAATGACGTATTTCATTCCAGAAGAGTTCCAATCTGAACCTCTGCAGAACTATGGCAGGATTCGTGACTAGGGCTAGGAGTTTGCCTGGTCTGGTCACATGGTCGGGTCCTGAAAGCCTCGTGGCACTAGACGATACCTGAGTGTTTCCACAACAGCAGTAGGTCTGGTGTGAAGAGAAGACAAGAAGGGAAGGAAAGAGGGAAACCCATCATGAACTGGGTCAACTGACTTTCCTGGAGACACTCCAGATATCATGTTTATACAGAAATCTGTCCATCTTTTCCACATTTCTCTGCTAGACACATACCTTTCCTTTCCTTTCCTATTTCCCTCTCCCTTTCTCTCTCCCTCTCCTTTCCTCCCTTTCTCTCCCTCTCCTCTCCTCTCTCCCTCTCCCTTTCTCTCTCCCTCTACTTTCTTCCCTTTCTCTCCCTCTCCTCTCCTCTCTCCCTCTCCCTTTCTCTCTCCCTCTCTCTTTCCTCTCTCCCTCTCCCTTTCTCTCTCCCTCTCCTTTCCTCTCTCCCTCTCCCTTTCTCTCTCCCTCTCCTTTCCTCTCTCCCTCTCCCTTTCTCTCTCCCTCTCCTTTCCTCTCTCCTTCTCCCTTTCTCTCCCTCTCCTTTCCTCTCTCCCTCTCCCTTTCTCTCTCCCTCTCCTTTCCTCTCTCCCTCTCCTTTCTCTCTCCCTCTCCTTTCCTCTCTCCTCTCCCTTTCTCTCCCTCTCCTTTCCTCTCTCCTTCTCCCTTTCTCTCCCTCTCCTTTCTCTCTCCCTCTCCTTTCTCTCTCTCTCCTCTCTCCCCTCTCCTCTCTCCCTCTCCTTTCCCTCTCCCTCTCCCTTTCTCTCTCCCTCTCCTTTCCTCTCTCCCTCTCCCTTTCTCTCCCTCTCCTTTCCTCTCTCCCTCTCCCTTTCTCTCTCCCTCTCCTTTCCTCTCTCCTTCTCCCTTTCTCTCCCTCTCCTTTCCTCTCTCCTTTCTCCCTTTCTCTCCCCTCTCCTTTCCTCTCTCCCTCTCCCTTTCTCTCTCTCCCTCTCCTTTCCTCTCTCCCTCTCCTTTCTCTCTCCCTCTCCTTTCTCTCCCTCTCCTTTCCTCCCTTCCCTCTCTCTCCCTCTCCTTTCCTCTCTCCCTCTCCCTTTCTCTCTCCCTCTCCTTTCCTTTCCTCTCCCTTTCTCTCCCTCTCCTTTCCTCTCTCCCTCTCCCTTTCTCTCTCTCTCTCCTTTCCTCTCTCCCTCTCCCTTTCGCTCTCCCTCTCCTTTCCTCTCTCCCTCTCCCTTTCTCTCTCCCTCTCCTTTCCTCTCTCCTTCTCCCTTTCTCTCCCTCTCCTTTCCTCTCTCCCTCTCCCTTTCGCTCTCCCTCTCCTTTCCTATCTCCCTCTCCCTTTCTCTCTCCCTCTCCTTTCCTCTCTCCTTCTCCCTTTCTCTCCCTCTCCTTTCCTCTCTCCCTCTCCCTTTCGCTCTCCCTCTCCTTTCCTCTCTCCCTCTCCCTCTCTCTCTCCCTCTCCCTTTCTCTCTCCCTCTCCTTTCCTCTCTCCTTCTCCCTTTCTCTCCCTCTCCTTTCCTCTCTCCCTCTCCCTCTCTCTCTCCCTCTCCTTTCCTCTCTCTCTCTCCTTACCTCTCTCCTTCTCCCTTTCTCTCCCTCTCCTTTCCTCTCTCCCTCTCCTTTCTTCTCTCTCTCCCTCTCCTTTCCTCTCTCCTTCTCTCCCTCTCCTTTCCTCTCTCCCTCTCCCTCTCCCTTTCTCTCTCCCTCTCCTTTCCTCTCTCCTTCTCCCTTTCTCTCTCCTTTCTCTCCCCCTCCATTTCTCTCTCCCGCTCCTTGCCTCTCTCTCTCTCCTTTCCTCTCTCCTTCTCCCTTTCTCTCCCTCTCCTTTCCTCTCTCCCCGCTCCCTTTCTCTCTCCCTCTCCTTTCCTCTCTCCTTCTTCTCCCTTTCTCTCTCCATTTCTCTCTCCCTCTCCTTTCCTTTCTCTCTCCCTTTCTCTCTCCATTTCTCTCTCCCTCTCCTTTCCTCTCTCCCTCTTCTTTCCTCTCTCCCTCTCCCTTTCCTCTCTCCCTCTCCTTTCCTCTCTCCCTTTCCTTGCCTCTCTCTCTCTCTCTTTCCTCTCTCCCTTTCTTCTCTCCTTCTCCCTTTCTCTCTCCCTCTCCTTTCCTCTCTCACTTTCCTTTCCTCTCTCCATTTCCTTTCCTCTCTCCCTTTCCTTTCCTCTCCCTCCCTCCCTCTCCCTTTCTCTTTCTCTCCCCTCTCCTTTCCTCTCTCCCTTTCCTTTCCTCTCTCCCTCTCTCTCTCTCCCTTTGTCTCACTCTCCCTTTCTTTCTCTCTCTCTCTGACCATACAACCATGTCAAACCATGGATATAAATGGATATGCCTGTGTGTGTGTGTGTGTGTGTGTGTGTGTGTGTGTGTGTGTGTGTGTGTGTGTGTGTGTGTGTGTGTGTGTGTGTGTGTGTGTGTGTACGTATGTACATATGTACGTATGTATGTATGTATGTATGTACGTATGTACATATGTACGTATGTATGTATGTATGTATGTATGTATGTATGTATGTATGTATGTATGTATGTATGTATGTATGTACAGTATGTATGTATGTATGTATGTATACGCACAATACGAGGTCCATACAGAAATGGTTTTTCGAGATCGGTGTGGAAGAACTTGACTGGCCTGCACAGAGCCCTGACCTCAACCCCATCAAGCATCTTTGGGATGAATTGGAATGCCGACTGCGAGACAGTGTCCAACCGCATAAATGCTCGTTGTTGAATGGAAGCAAGTCCCTGCAGCAATGTTCCAACATCTAGTGGAAAGCCTTCCCAGAAGAGTGGAGGCTGTTATAGCAGCAAAGGGGGGACCAACTCCATATTAAT
>NW_024609393.1:102500-105000 GCF_018296145.1 Oncorhynchus tshawytscha | reverse complement strand
TGGACACCAGGCTAAAGTAAGGTGGTGATAGACTACAGTCAGATGTGGGCTGGGGTGTGGTGGGCCTGGGGATAAGGCTGTTCCTTCCTAAACACAGTTCACATTTATCTTGCTCATACAGGGAAACTAAGGGCTGGATTCATTCAGTAGATCAGCGTTATAGCTGCTTTTGCGGAGACTGCATTCTCAGTAAACGCTCTATATGTCATCTCAATCAAAATTGACCTTCACATTTCAACCGCAGTACAATGCAGATGTTCGGCGCTACGGACTGAATCCAGCCCTAAAGCCTTTAAAGACCAAGTCCCTGTAAAGCAGTGTTCTATCTGAATGTGTAGAGATACGGTTGATAGACACTGTTGTACATCATTCTAGCTTATTGTTCTGCTCTGTGGTTGGTCTGACAGTACCTGACATGGATCCACAAGAAGGAGAGATGGATCCAGTGGGACAGGTACACATGTTGGGTCTGGAGCAGAACCCGTCTCCACACGAGCTCCGACAGATAGCTGCAGAGGACCAGAGAGACAACACATGTCAGTACAACACACACACCTCAGAACCACACACAGTCTGCATGGATCTATAAACACAGTCATCTGAGTTGATTATGAGGAGGAGAGATTCTCCTAATCTTACAGGACAGCACATTCAAATGTTATGCCCATAGGCCCTAGAGTTTGTGCAGGTCAGGTTACCTGGTTAGGAAAAACTCTGGTCCATCTAGTCTACAATAGAAGGGTTTTTATTGGCTGTCACTAGCTTCTCCCCCTTCAGTCTCTCACTGTAGAGTTGACCATCCCAAATCAAATCAAATCAAATCAAATTTTATTTGTCACATACACATGGTTAGCAGATGTTAACGCGAGTGTAGCGAAATGCTTGTGCTTCTAGTTCCGACAATGCAGTAATAACGAACAAGTAATCTAACTAACAATTCCAAAAAAACTACTGTCTTATACACAGTGTAAGGGGATAAAGAATATGTACATAAGGATAAATAACACGTAAAAAAACAAAAAACTGCATAGTTTCCTAGGAACGCGAAGCGAGGCGGCCATCTCTGTCGGCGCCGGAAGTATCCCAGCTAACCAGAAGAGAGACCTCATCAGGAGCTTTCATTTGAAACATACAACTCCTGTTGGCCAAATATGTCTGTTCTGTGGTCATACAGTACAGACTTAACGACTGTATTCAGGAAGACAGCCTGGAGCTAGTACACCCACCCCCGATCCCTCCTGCTACCATAGCAACCCCCCTCCCAGCCCAGTCAGGTAGAGGGAGGCAGGCAGCCTGGAGCTGGTACACCCACCCCGATCCCTCCTGCTACCATAGCAACCCCCCTCCCAGCCCAGTCAGGTAGAGGGAGGCAGGCAGCCTGGAGCTGGTACACCCACCCCCCAGATCCCTCCTGCTACCATAGCAACCCCCCCCCTCCCAGCCCAGTCAGGTAGAGGGGGCAGGCAGCCTGGAGCTGGTACACCCACCCCCTGGAGCTCCCTCCTCCTGCTACTATCCCTCCCCTGCTCCTCCTGCTACCATAGCAACCCTCCCCCCAGCCCAGTCAGGTAGAGGGAGGCAGGGTGCATGGGGAGAGTGACCCTGTGTCCCAAGACTCCACTGCTAAACAATGTCATTAGAGGCAGGCAGGCAGGCAGGCAGCCAGGCCGCAATCACACAGTCCTGTGCAACCCACCACCCTGCTACGGGCTTCCTGAACCAACTCTGATACAAGTTCCCTGCTTTCCTGAGAGAGAGAGAGAGAGAGAGAGAGAGAGAGAGAGATGCCTGCTACTCTCTGGCCAGGGCAAAATAACATCTCAGAGAGTAGACCCATTCAGACTCAGGAGACAAACTGACATCACCTTTCATTTGACTGAAGTATCACTTCACTGTTTCACTTCTCTGATCTGAACAGTTCAGGCTCACTTTAACCCTGGCATTATAGCATATCATGTTGGTCCCACGCACATACTGTATAGTAAGTAGCCTACGGACTGGGGTCATTGGTAGCTTGAGGGTTAAACACCTTCAGTACGTTTTGATTTCCAGTCTTATCAGAGTATGACGGGATAGCTAAGTCTTAATGAGTTAGTTATCTCAGAGCCATGCTGTGTCTGGCTAAGCTAATTGGACAAACAGCACTAGCTGCCCATAGAGAGAGCTGGGCCGCCTCCCTACTGCGCCACAGGACATTGTGGGCCAGGACCACAGCGTTCTGGAACAGGACTGGGTTTGGGCCCGCCCACCAGCCTGGCTCAGACACAAACACACTAACCTCATAGTGTTACAAGCACTCATCATACTATACTCAACACTACACAGTACACCCTGCCTTACCTTCACAGACATATTACTATGAGACAGTCAGTACACCCTGCCTTACCTTCACAGACATATTACTATGAGACAGTCAGTACACCCTGCCTTACCTTCACAGACATATTACTATGAGACAGTCAGTACACCCTGCCTTACCTTCACAGACATATTACTATGA
>NW_024609393.1:90000-97500 GCF_018296145.1 Oncorhynchus tshawytscha | reverse complement strand
AAAGGAAAATGTTAAACTCTCCTGTGACCTTGTCTTCAGTAATGACCTGACTAGTAGACCACAGCAGTAGGTCTACAGAGGTAGTAATGACCTGACTAGTAGACCACAGCAGTAGGTCTACAGAGGTAGTAATGACCTGACTAGTAGACCACAGCAGTAGGTCTACAGAGGTAGTAATGACCTGACTAGTAGACCACAGCAGTAGGCCTACAGAGGTAGTAATGACCTGACTAGTAGACCACAGCAGTAGGTCTACAGAGGTAGTAATGACCTGACTAGTAGACCAGAGGTAGTAATGACCTGACAGTAGGTCAGTAGGTCTACAGAGGTAGTAATGACCTGACTAGTAGACCACAGCAGTAGGTCTACAGAGGTAGTAATGACCTGACTAGTAGACCACAGCAGTAGGTCTACAGAGGTAGTAATGACCTGACTAGTAGACCACAGCAGTAGGTCCTGACTACAGAGGTAGTAATGACCTGACTAGTAGACCACAGCAGTAGACCTACAGAGGTAGTAATGACCTGACTAGTAGACCACAGCAGTAGGACCTACAGAGGTAGTAATGACCTGACTAGTAGACCACAGCAGTAGGTCCTACAGAGGTAGTAATGACCTGACTAGTAGACCACAGCAGTAGGTCTACAGAGGTAGTAATGACCTGACTAGTAGACCACAGCAGTAGGTCTACAGAGGTAGTAATGACCTAGACCACAGCAGTAGTAGACCAGACAGCAGTAGGTCTACAGAGGTAGTAATGACCTGACTAGTAGACCACAGCAGTAGGTCTACAGAGGTAGTAATGACCTGACTAAGACCACAGCAGTAGACCAGAGGTAGTAATGACCTGACTAGTAGACCACAGCAGTAGGTCTACAGAGGTAGTAATGACCTGACTAGTAGACCACAGCCTACAGAGGTAGTAATGACCTGACAGACCACAGCAGTAGTAGATAATGACCTGACTAATAGACCACAGCAGTAGGACCTACAGTGGTAGTAATGACCTGACTAGTAGACCACAGCAGTAGGACCTACCTGACTAGTAGACCACAGCAGTAGGTCTACAGAGGTAGTAATGACCTGACTAGTAGACCACAGCAGTAGACCTACAGAGCTAGTAATGACCTAACTAATAGACCACAGCAGTAGGTCTACAGAGGTAGTAATGACCTGACTAGTAGACCACAGCAGTAGGTCTACAGAGGTAGTAATGACCTGACTAGTAGACCACAGCAGTAGGACCTGAGTAGGACCTACAGAGGTAGTAATGACCTGACTAGTAGACCACAGCAGTAGGTAATGACCTACAGAGGTAGTAATGACCACTGACTAGTAGACCACAGCAGTAGGTCTACAGAGGTAGTAATGACCACTGACTAGTAGACCACAGCAGTAGGACCTACAGAGGTAGTAATGACCACTGACTAGTAGACCACAGCAGTAGGTCTACAGAGGTAGTAATGACCACTGACTAGTAGACCACAGCAGTAGGTCTACAGAGGTAGTAATGACCTGACTAGTAGACCACAGCAGTAGACCTACAGAGGTAGTAATGACCTGACTAGTAGACCACAGCAGTAGGTCTACAGAGGTAGTAATGACCTGACTAGTAGACCACAGCAGTAGGTCTACAGAGGTAGTAATGACCACAGCAGTAGACTAGTAGACCACAGCAGTAGGTCTACAGAGGTAGTAATGACCTGACTAGTAGACCACAGCAGTAGGTCTACAGAGGTAGTAATGACCTGACTAGACCACAGCAGTAGACCTACAGAGGTAGTAATGACCTGACTAGTAGACCACAGCAGTAGGTCTACAGAGGTAGTAATGACCTGACTAGTAGACCACAGCAGTAGGTCAGTAATGACCTGACTAGTAGACCACAGCACCCTGACTAGTAGACCACAGCAGTAGGTCCTACAGAGGTAGTAATGACCTGACTAGTAGACCACAGCAGTAGGTCTACAGAGGTAGTAATGACCTGACTAGTAGACCACAGCAGTAGGTCTACAGAGGTAGTAATGACCTGACTAGTAGACCACAGCAGTAGGTCTACAGAGGTAGTAATGACCTGACTAGTAGACCACAGCAGTAGGTCTACAGAGGTAGTAATGACCTGACTAGTAGACCACAGCAGTAGGTCTACAGAGGTAGTAATGACCTGACTAGTAGACCACAGCAGTAGGACCTACAGAGGTAGTAATGACCTGACTAGTAGACCACAGCAGTAGGACCTACAGAGGTAGTAATGACCTGACTAGTAGACCACAGCAGTAGGACCTACAGAGGTAGTAATGACCTGACTAGTAGCAGTGACCTAGTAATGACTGACTAGTAGACCACAGCAGTAGGTCCTACAGAGGTAGTAATGACCTGACCACAGCAGTAGACCACAGCAGTAGACCACAGCACCTACAGAGGTAGTAATGACCTGACTAGTAGACCACAGCAGTAGACCTACAGAGGTAGTAATGACCTGACTAGTAGACCACAGCAGTAGGACCTACAGAGGTAGTAATGACTGACTAGTAGACCACAGCAGTAGGACCTACAGAGGTAGTAATGACCACTGACTAGTAGACCACAGCAGTAGGTCTACAGAGGTAGTAATGACCACTGACTAGTAGAGGTCCACAGAGGTAGTAATGACCTGACTAGTAATGACCTGACTAGTAGACAGCAGTAGTACAGAGGTAGTAATGACCTGACTAATAGACCACAGCAGTAGGACCTACAGAGGTAGTAATGACCTGACTAGTAGACCACAGCAGTAGACCTACAGAGGTAGTAATGACCTGACTAGTAGACCACAGCAGTAGGACCTACAGAGGTAGTAATGACCACTGACTAGTAGACCACAGCAGTAGGACCTACAGAGGTAGTAATGACCACTGACTAGTAGACCACAGCAGTAGGTCTACAGAGGTAGTAATGACCACTGACTAGTAGACCACAGCAGTAGGACCTACAGAGGTAGTAATGACCACTGACTAGTAGACCACAGCAGTAGGTCTACAGAGGTAGTAATGACCTGACTAGTAGACCACAGCAGTAGGTCCTACAGAGGTAGTAATGACCTGACTAGTAGACCACAGCAGTAGGTCTACAGAGGTAGTAATGACCTGACTAGTAGACCACAGCAGTAGGTCCTACAGAGGTAATGACCTAATGACCACAGCAGTGACTAGTAGACCACAGCAGTAGACCTACAGAGGTAGTAATGACCTGACTAGTAGACCACAGCAGTAGACCTACAGAGGTAGAGGTAAATGACCTGACTAGTAGACCACAGCAGTAGACCTACAGAGGTAGTAATGACCTGACTAGTAGACCACAGCAGTAGGTCTACAGAGGTAGTAATGACCTGACTAGTAGACCACAGCAGTAGGTCCTACAGAGGTAGTAATGACCTGACTAGTAGACCACAGCAGTAGGTCCTACAGAGGTAGTAATGACCTGACTAGTAGACCACAGCAGTAGGTCCTACAGAGGTAGTAATGACCTGACTAGTAGACCACAGCAGTAGACCTAGTAGACCACAGCAGTAGACCTACAGAGGTAGTAATGACCTGACTAGTAGACCACAGCAGTAGGTCCTACAGAGGTAGTAATGACCTGACTAGTAGACCACAGCAGTAGGACCTACAGAGGTAGTAATGACCTGACTAGTAGACCACAGCAGTAGACCTACAGAGGTAGTAATGACCTGACTAATAGACCACAGCAGTAGACCTACAGAGGTAGTAATGACCTGACTAGTAGACCACAGCAGTAGGTCTACAGAGGTAGTAATGACCTGACTAGTAGACCACAGCAGTAGGTCTACAGAGGTAGTAATGACCTGACTAGTAGACCACAGCAGTAGACCTACAGAGGTAGTAATGACCTGACTAGTAGACCACAGCAGTAGACCTACAGAGGTAGTAATGACCTGACTAGTAGACCACAGCAGTAGACCTACAGAGGTAGTAATGACCTGACTAGTAGACCACAGCAGTAGACCTACAGAGGTAGTAATGACCTGACTAGTAGACCACAGCAGTAGGCCTACAGAGGTAGTAATGACCTGACTAGTAGACCACAGCAGTAGGTCTACAGAGGTAGACCACAGCAGTAGGTCCTACAGAGGTAGTAATGACCTACAGAGTAATGACCTGACTAGTAGACCACAGCAGTAGACCTACAGAGGTAGTAATGACCTGACTAGTAGACCACAGCAGTAGGTCCTACAGAGGTAGTAATGACCTGACTAGTAGACCACAGCAGTAGGTCTACAGAGGTAGTAATGACCTGACTAGTAGACCACAGCAGTAGGTCTACAGAGGTAGTAATGACCTGACTAGTAGACCACAGCAGTAGGTCTACAGAGGTAGTAATGACCTGACTAGTAGACCACAGCAGTAGGTCTACAGAGGTAGTAATGACCTGACTAGTAGACCACAGCAGTAGGTCTACAGAGGTAGTAATGACCACTGACTAGTAGACCACAGCAGTAGGTCTACAGAGGTAGTAATGACCTGACTAGTAGACCACAGCAGTAGGTCCTACAGAGGTAGTAATGACCACTGACTAGTAGACCACAGCAGTAGGTCTACAGAGGTAGTAATGACCTGACTAATAGACCACAGCAGTAGGTCTACAGAGGTAGTAATGACCTGACTAATAGACCACAGCAGTAGGTCTACAGAGGTAGTAATGACCACTGACTAGTAGACCACAGCAGTAGGTCTACAGAGGTAGTAATGACCTGACTAGTAGACCACAGCAGTAGACCTACAGAGCTAGTAATGACCTGACTAGTAGACCACAGCAGTAGGACCTACAGAGACCACAGCAGTAGGACCTAAGAGACCTGACTAGTAGACCACAGCAGTAGGTCTACAGAGGTAGTAATGACCTGACTAGTAGACCACAGCAGTAGGTCTACAGAGGTAGTAATGACCTGACTAGTAGACCACAGCAGTAGACCTACAGAGCTAGTAATGACCTAACTAATAGACCACAGCAGTAGGTCTACAGAGGTAGTAATGACCTGACTAGTAGACCACAGCAGTAGGTCTACAGAGGTAGTAATGACCACTGACTAGTAGACCACAGCAGTAGACCTACAGAGGTAGTAATGACCTGACTAGTAGACCACAGCAGTAGGTCTACAGAGGTAGTAATGACCACTGACTAGTAGACCACAGCAGTAGACCTACAGAGGTAGTAATGACCTGACTAGTAGACCACAGCAGTAGGTCTACAGAGGTAGTAATGACCTGACTAGTAGACCACAGCAGTAGACCTACAGAGCTAGTAATGACCTAACTAATAGACCACAGCAGTAGGACCTACAGAGGTAGTAATGACCTGACTAATAGACCACAGCAGTAGACCTACAGTGGTAGTAATGACCTGACTAGTAGACCACAGCAGTAGGACCTACAGTGGTAGTAATGACCTGACTAATAGACCACAGCAGTAGGACCTACAGTGGTAGTAATGACCTGACTAGTAGACCACAGCAGTAGGACCTACCTGACTAGTAGACCACAGTAGTAGACCTACAGAGGTAGTAATGACCTGACTAATAGACCACAGCAGTAGGACCTACAGAGGTAGTAATGACCTGACCAGTAGACCACAGCAGTAGACCTACAGAGGTAGTAATGACCTGACTAGTATACTAGATTCTTATTGAACATGCACTAGTGAGGGAGAATGAGGATGTTTATAATCCTGTAGATGATAAATTAAGTAAGCAACTAACTTCTCCCTCATCAATACAGAGTGATATATAATGTAGAACTACATGCATGACACTGTGACAGGTTAACTACCTACAGAACACATATGTTTAAAACGTATGGACTATAATGATGTAGTAATGACAGACAATTAGTAACAACTTCATTAGACTATGCCTACAAGGTGTAAATTAAGGTAAAATGCTGGTGACTGTCTCATAAGGGATAAGTGATAATAGATAGAGCCATTGCCTACCCTTTGAGGACGTCTGTCCCTCCTCCCCTCCGCTTGGCCCGGCTGGCTCTGGGTTGGGTCGGAGTCTGCCTGGCCGGCTCGCTGTCTACAGTTAATAACGGCAAAGACACCAGCTCGCCTTCGGTAAGTCTAGCTTCTCCTCCGGTTCCCCCAGCCTGCTCAGCCTCAGCCCCGCCTGGCTCCGTCCACAGCGAAAGGACCGCCACCAGACCCACCGCCAGCCTCACCAGCCGCCCCCGACACATTGCCACAGGCCTGGTGATCTTCTCACAAGTTCACAATAACTCCACTTTTTGGTCAAAAAAACGGTTGTATTTTCGGTTTTAAGTCGCGCTTCTCCTAAATCCAACGGGGCTCAGGGATATAGTCCCGAGTCAAGCTGCAAAAAAAATATCAGATTGTTTTTCAGAAACAAGCAGAGAAATGTGCAGCGCAGAAGATGCTGCAATTTGGGAAAAAATAACTGGGCTATGATACTTTTCTATAGACACTACGACTGTCTGCACGGAATGCATCTCTGGCAGATGTTGAGGTTACAGACGAAGTATCTAACAATAAGTTGTATAAATAATGCAAATAGTCCAATAAGAACATAAGTGGTACTTCAAGTTTGTTTTAATTAAAATCTAAAAGCATTGTGCAATTAATTGCGCAGGAGAAAATGCCTACCTTCTCTCCACAGCTGGAGACAGTCGTCAAAGCAGACCAGGCGCAGTACCCCACGTACTTGCTCTTCCAGAATAAACGACTTCAAGAAAAGAAGAAGAATGGAAAATAACCTCCAGTCACAAAATCAAATTGTCAATAGTCTAGCAATGTGTTCTCTCTTTATTAAATCCGACACATCCGAGATGATCAGGATGCCTTGATTCTGTATGGCGTGATCAGAGGCGTTGAGACATTCTACACTATAGGTGGAGAGAGGCGTTGAGACATTCTACAGTAGCCGTGGAGAAGATAGGTCGTCTTCCCTCTCCTTCTCCCCTGCTCTCTTTCTCTCCCTGTCTCTCACACAGCCAAACTCACTCACTCCCCATCCCTGCCCTCCTCAACTTTCCCCAAAAGGTTTTTGTCCTCTCGCGATACATACATTCCAGTCAAACAAGGGTCCACTACTGGTACAGTTAGAAACACAACGTTAATGTTATAGCGCCATAGCGAGAGGGGGAGACACTTCATACAGCATTAGCACTTAGAGGTTTGTTAGAATAATGTAAAGAGTAAAGACACCTACTTTGTTTTCAGCAGGTAAGATAGGCCTATGTGATTGTGATAGAACAAAACTCATCCATGATATTTAAAGCACAGTGTAACCAGGACAAGCCTAATCTCAGAACACATACCTTACATTTTGGTAATTACCATTTATGTTACATAGTCTATCCACTGTGCAAGCTTTACACTGCGTAAATTTAATGACAATATTGAGTAAAACCACAGAAGACAGTTTTTACAAACAGTGTGGAGGTGGAAGGTGGTCCTGTAAGGACACCTGTTGTGTCTGTGAGCAGG
>NW_024609393.1:62500-85000 GCF_018296145.1 Oncorhynchus tshawytscha | reverse complement strand
TGGGAGACAGTGTGGTCAGTAGCTGGGAGACAGTGTGGTCAGAAGCTGGGAGACAGTGTGGTCAGTAGCTGGGAGTCAGTGTGGTCAGTAGCTGGGAGTCAGTGTGGTCAGTAGCTACATCCGTCTGATACCAAGGAGTGTTGTCCTGGATGTAGGATGAGATGTTTCATCATGGTGACAGAAGTCTCCACAACAACAACCCGTGTCCACCTGAGCTCCTCTCCAGTCGGGTTGCACAGGTCGTTGAGATCCGGCCAGTCTGCCAGTGGAACCTTCCACCTCCATAGGTCCAGGAGGAGGGAGACTCTGTCTAACTCCTTAACTGTCACATGGTCACTGTTGAGCATGTTCAACAGTTGAGTCAGTCTGGCAACACACATATACAGACTGATACTGATAAACAGTCAGACCACGTCCAGGGCCTGTAGTATGTTATGAACACGTCATGCTGTGTCCCAGTTATGTTTACATACAGGCACGCTGTCTGTGTGTGTGCATGCGTGCGAGCGTCTGTGCGTGTTCGTGTGTGTGTGTGTGTGTGTGTGTGTGTGTGTGCTCTGTGAACAAGTAGTAACAGAAATGAGAAATCCCTGGTTAGAGATCCAAGAGAGAAGAAATAGCATTTAGGCAAAGAACTAGGAATGAGAAAAGAATGGAGAAAGAATAGTTTTGTTATTTGAAGTTTACCTCCAGAAATATTTGTCTTCCACCCACTCTGTCTGTCTGCCCCTCGATCTGGCTCGGGAAGCTCCCACCCACTCATCTCTCTCACACACACAGGCACGTATATACACACACCAAAACATTTCACAGGAAGTTCCTAAAGCCTTGCAGCAGATAAAGTGGAGTGGATAACTGAACCCTAAAAAAGGTCTGGTACACTCCGTCTCTCTCTCTCTGTCTCTCTCTCTCTCTCTCTGTCTCTCTCTGTCTCTCTCTCTCTCTCTCTCTCTCTCTCTCTCTCTGTCTCTCTCTCTGTCTCTCTCTCTCTCTCTCTGTCTCTCTCTGTCTCTCTCTCTCTCTCTCTCTGTCTCTGTCTCTCTCTCTGTCTCTCTCTCTCTCTCTGTGTCTCTGTCTCTGTCTCTCTCTCTCTCTCTCTCTGTCTCTGTCTCTGTCTCTGTCTCTCTCTCTCTCTCTCTCTCTCTCTCTCTCTCTCTGTCTCTCTCTCTGTGTCTCTGTCTCTCTCTCTGTCTCTGTCTCTCTCTCTCTCTCTCTCTCTCTCTCTCTCTGTCTCTCTCTCTGTCTCTGTCTCTCTCTCTCTGTCTGTCTCTCTCTCTCTCTCTCTCTGTGTCTCTGTCTCTGTCTCTGTCTCTGTCTCTGTCTCTGTCTCTCTCTCTCTCTCTCTCTCTCCATCTCTCTGTCTCTCTCTCTCTGCTTCTCTCTCTCTCTCTCTCTCTCTCTGTCTCTTTCTCTCTCTCTCTCTCTCTGCTTCTCTCTCTCTCTCTCTCTCTCTCCGTCTGTCTCTCTCTCTCTCTCTCTCTCTCTCCCCCCCTCTCTCTCTCCCTGTCTCTCTCTCACACAGAAAATGTATCTGTAGTGAAGATGGTTAGTTGTGTATTTTCAGCTGCCTGCAGGCATTAGGCTTCTCACTGGAACTCCCAAAATGATCACTGTGAAAACCCCTCAACTCCCACCTTCCCTAAACGCCACACCCTCTGTCCAATAGAGACAGGAGCTCTGTCATGAAAAAGAATACGGACACAACAGTTGTACCTGTGTGTGTGTGTGCCTGCAAGTATGTGCATGTGTGTATGTATGTGTGTGTGTTGAGCCATGTTCAGGGTGGCATCAGGGATCAAGGGTCAGAGTGTGACCTCAGAGGTTAACTCACATGGCACACGTGCAGTAGGACCCTGTCAGAGAGGATGACATCACCACTCTAGGTCATTGTTGTTCTTGGTCGTGTTGGGCGAAGTCTCTGACTCAGAAAGAGGGAGGGAGGGAATAGAGAGGGAGGAGAGAGAGTGAGGGAGCGAGAGAGAAAGAGAGGGAGGGAGGAAAGGAGAAAGAGAGATAGAGAGAGAGAGTATGAGAGATAGAGAACTCGGTCTGAAGAGAAGGATAGAGTCAGAGTGTTAGTGACAGATAGCTGGGAGGGGTCGTTTCCAGCTTTTTCCGGTCTATGAGTAACATGGTGTTTGGAGTTGGCAGATGGACAGACATTCCTCCTCATTAGAAAGAAGACACATTGCTCTAGTGGTGAATCATTATTACACTCCTTCTGGAGAATTCCCCCAGAGCTGGTCAACATGTATGTGTTTCTGGTAAAAATCAATTCAATGATGCTTTATTGGTATGCATGGAATACATGCAGTTGGTACTTATTGCCAATGCAGAAACATCTGCCCCCTCTCTGTCTCTGAGAGACAACACCCCAAATGCTCATCCTGATTCAGTTCAAATCAGAATCAGTTAATGAATCAGTTCATATCAGAGTGAGTTCATATCAAAATCTGTTCATATCTCAATCAGTTCATGAATCAATTCATATCTGAATCAGAGAGATGAGATGTTTACAGCTGTGGGAAACTTGTTTTCCCCAAAGTCCTCAGCATCACACTCTCCCTGATTATCTTTTTCCTTGCTCTGTCGTTCCATGACCCCATTCTGCTCTGGCTGATTAATGTGTGGGACCCTCCAGACCTCCAGGCCCCCAGAAGAGAACCAGAACCAGAACAGAACACCAACCAGTCAACAACAGACTTCGACCACACTGGCATCACCCTCTCAATACACACACACTCAGACACACACGCAAACAGATACACACACACACACACACACACACACACACACACACACACACACACACACACACACACACACACACACAACACACACAGACGCACGCCTGCACACACACACACACACACACACACACACACACACAGACACGAACACGCAAACAGATACACACACACAGACACACACGCAAACAGATACACACACACACACACACGCACAGACGCTCGCACGCATGCACACACACACACACACACACAGACACACACACACACACACAGATACACACACACACACGAACACGCACAGACGCTCGCACGCATGCACACACACACACACACACACACACACACACACAGACACACAGACACGAACAGACGTTCTCACGCATGCACACACACACACACACACACACACAAACACACACACACATACACAGTTAGATCATCCATCATCTTTACTATTCCATAAAACACAGAAAACCAGCTGTTGTTGCTTTATTGCCAATTGTTGTTTAAATTTCTAAAATAAATCAAAGCACCAACTAGTTGGTGAGGATGAGTTTTTACTGAGACAAAATAACATCTCTACCATGTCATCATCATTAAAATGTTATACTCGGTGAGTAAAGCTTTGTATAAACTCTCCCCACAATATAATGTTTACACAGAGTATAGACAACATATCTGGGTCAGTCATACATAGTCTATATGACATCAATGTTCCCTGAATATCCTCCAACTAAAGAGAAGACTTCAACCTGCATCCCAGAGTCTTATGAAGCAGACACAGAGCCTTATGAAGCAGACACAGAGCCTTATGAAGCAGACACAGAGCCTTATGAAGCAGACACAGAGCCTTATGAAGCAGACACAGAGCCTTATGAAGCAGACACAGAGCCTTATGAAGCAGACACAGAGCCTTATGAAGCAGACACAGAGCCTTATGAAGCAGACACAGAGCCTTATGAAGCAGACACAGAGCCTTATGAAGCAGACACACAGCCTTCAACACATCATGATCTATGGAGCGTTTCTATTCACACATGTTGATCAAACAGGATTAGCAGACAGATGTGGTGCAGACACCAGCCACTAGAGGGAGGTACAGCACTGGTGTGTGATAATAGAATCACATCAACAACACCAGAACAAAACATACTGAACTTCCTCAGGAAACACTAAACAACAGAAGTCCCTCCTGTACCTCCTGTTCTTTTCCATACTGACCTATAGATGGGTTCAACGGTCAACACTTATTAATATTCAAGAGCCACTGTTCCTGATATAGACTGCATATATACTAAGGGGACAGAGAGAGCCTTGTGCCCGTCATACCTCAGGCACACAGTCCAGTATCCATCCTCGAAAGTAGACTTGATTTTCAGATCAGTGTCAGATCACTTTGTGGCAGACACACTGACCATACACACACAGTCCAGTATCCATCCTCGAGAGTAGACTTGATTGTCAGATCAGTGTCAGGTCACTTTGTGGCAGACACACTGACCATACACACACAGGGCTGTTCATTAAAATGACTAACTGTAGAGTAACACACACTGACCAGAATATTGCCTGATTGGTCTAAAATACAACAAACAATAAGTAGCTAACACTACTTGAACGGTGTTTATACCACCTTTAGGAGACCAGTCATAACATCATTATGCTGCAATATCATTCATAACAAGCTTCACAACTTCTTCGCTAACTATTATTCATAAGTATTGTTGTTTTCAAATTCCCTTGAATACATGTTTTTTAAATGTATTGTAGAAGTTTGTATTTTACGGTCTCAGTACCCCGCCCCCTGACACACTAGTCAATCAACTAGCTGGCAGCAGCACAACAGAGCATTACCCTTGTAGTTTAGAGGTTCAATGCTTTGCTTAAGACAACAATGGCAGTACTTTAGCTAGATGTGCTTGATTGAGCTTGCCTGGTGCAATGGAAATAACGGAACGATGGCATTGTAACATGATAAGCAACCTTGCTTGAGACCTGAAGTCACACACTAGCTTCACAAGCTGGTAGCCTAGGTTTTGAGAGTGGTGGGCCAGTAACTGAAAGTTGAAAAATCTGTTGATGTGCCCTTGAGCAAGGCACTTAACCCTAATTGCTCCTGTAAATTGGATAAGAGCGTCTGCTAAATTTAAGCTAATGCCTACATGCTCAGCTGACTAACATATATAGGCTGTATCTCAGGAGCCTGGCTTGTAACATTACTTCAGCTTGTTGCAGTCTGACCAAGCTTCCATCCCTCTCACCTTGGGTCTGGAGGCTTGATGTTGGTATTGGGTCACTCCATTGACTTGTCACTCTTCATAGGTGGACAGGTGGGAGCAGGAGACTCCACTCTCTCCTGCTTGACACAACACAACAAATAAGATACTATAGTTCATATATTTACATATTCATGAATTAGTTTGTTTTATTTGACCTTTATTGTAACATATTACAATGTTTTATATATGTACATGTTGTTATTGGTTTTATATATGTACATGTTGTTATTGGTTTTATATATGTACATGTTGTTATTGGTTTTATATATGTACATGTTGTTATTGGTTTTATATATGTACATGTTGTTATTGGTTCTGGGTTGTTCCTTTGAGATGTATAGTTTAGTGGAAAAAAAATGTTAGATTTCACCAAATTTTAACATTGTCATAAAGAGCACATGTTCAACTTCATAAAAAACACATTTTCCATCTCAAGAGGTTATTATTATTATTATTATTATACCTTTATTTCAACAAGGCACACAGACTGAGACCAAGGTTTCTTTTACAGCTGGGCCCTGCGTATACATGATCACACATACAGTTTAGGTACAATGATTAAAGCCATAAATCCCCCTGTGACAGGGGCAATGGAAGCTTGTTGTATTTATCTATGGGTAATGCTCGACCCGCGCAGTTTTCCACCACAAAACACCAGGAAATGGCCTAAAAGACTACAACCAGCACACCTGCTTTTACACTATGGTTTGACTATTAGATGTTCAATGTTTCTTTAGAATATTAAAATGAGAGTTCAGTTCACTTAACAGGTTTAACTTCAAATGAGGGACACTTTCTTTTGAACTTAAAATGAATCATTACTAAATACTAAATAACTTTTTTGCCCGCTTTGAGGACAATACAGTGCCACTGACACGGCCTGCAACGAAAACATGCGGACTCTCCTTCACTGCAGCCGAGGTGAGTAAAACATTTAAACGTGTTAACCCTCGCAAGGCTGCAGGCCCAGACGGCATCCCCAGCCGCGCCCTCAGAGCATGCGCAGACCAGCTGGCCGGTGTGTTTACGGACATATTCAATCAATCCCTATACCAGTCTGCTGTTCCCACATGCTTCAAGAGGGCCACCATTGTTCCTGTTCCCAAGAAAGCTAAGGTAACTGAGCTAAACGACTACCGCCCGTAGCACTCACTTCCGTCATCATGAAGTGCTTTGAGAGACTAGTCAAGGACCATATCACCTCCACCCTACCTGACACCCTAGACCCACTCCAATTTGCTTACCGCCCAAATAGGTCCACAGACGATGCAATCTCAACCACACTGCACACTGCCCTAACCCATCTGGACAAGAGGAATACCTATGTGAGAATGCTGTTCATCGACTACAGCTCGGCATTCAACACCATAGTTCCCTCCAAGCTCGTCATCAAGCTCGAGACCCTGGGTCTCGACCCCGCCCTGTGCAACTGGGTACTGGACTTCCTGACGGGCCGCCCCCAGGTGGTGAGGGTAGGCAACAACATCTCCACCCCGCTGATCCTCAACACTGGGGACCCACAAGGGTGCGTTCTGGGCCCTCTCCTGTACTCCCTGTTCACCCACGACTGCGTGGCCACGCACGCCTCCAACTCAATCATCAAGTTTGCGGACGACACAACAGTGGTAGGCTTGATTACCAACAACGACGAGACGGCCTACAGGGAGGAGGTGAGGGCCATTGGAGTGTGGTGTCAGGAAAATAACCTCACACTCAACGTCAACAAAACTAAGGAGATGATTGTGGACTTCAGGAAACAGCAGAGGGAACATCCCCCTATCCACATCGATGGAACAGTAGTGGAGAGGGTAGTAAGTTTTAAGTTCCTCGGCATACACATCACAGACAAACTGAATTGGTCCACTCACACAGACAGCATCGTGAAGAAGGCGCAGCAGCGCCTCTTCAACCTCAGGAGGCTGAAGAAATTCAGCTTGTCACCAAAAGCACTCACAAACTTCTACAGATGCACAATCGAGAGCATCCTGGCGGGCTGTATCACCGCCTGGTACGGCAACTGCTCCGCCCACAACCGTAAGGCTCTCCAGAGGGTAGTGAGGTCTGCACAACGCATCACCGGGGGCAAACTACCTGCCCTCCAGGACACCTACACCACCCGATGTTACAGGAAGGCCATAAAGATCATCAAGGACAACAACCACCCGAGCCACTGCCTGTTCACCCCGCTATCATCCAGAAGGTGAGGTCAGTACAGGTGCATCAAAGCTGGGACCGAGAGACTGAAAAACAGCTTCTATCTCAAGGCCATCAGACTGTTAAACAGCCATCATTAACATTGAGTGGCTGCTGCCAACATACTGACTCAACTCCAGCCACTTTAATAATGGGAATTGATGGGAAATGATGTAAAATATATCACTAGCCACTTTAAACAATGCTACCTAATATAATGTTTACATACCCTACATTATTCATCTCATATGTATACGTATATACTGTACTCTATATCATCTACTGCATCCTTATGTAATACATGTATCACTAGCCACTTTAACTATGCCACTTTGTTTACATACTCATCTCATATGTATATACTGTACTCGATATCATCTACTGTATCTTGCCTATGCTGCTCTGTACCATCACTCATTCATATATCCTTATGTACATATTCTTTATCCCCTTACACTTGTGTGTATAAGACAGTAGTTTTGGAATTGTTAGTTAGATTACTTGTTGGTTATTACTGCATTGTCGGAACTAGAAGCACAAGCATTTCGCTACACTCGCATTAACATCTGCTACCCATGTGTATGTGACAAATACATTTGATTTGATTTGATTTTAATCACATGAAATATAGAATCATGTTCAGAATGAGTGTGTCAAAGCAACAGAATAATTAGGGCTTTACAATGATGGAGAAAACCTGGATACATGTTGGGTTCATGGGGCAAATCTTCTTGGAAGTCACAGAGGGGGCACAGAGGGACATGTCAAAATGCTGAATTTTGGCACTTTAGCAAGTCTTATTTCATATGCATTTTTGTTTGATTAATTGAATTCTATCAATGTATCAATGTAATCTATATTAAAGGGCACTTCATTGAATATAACAGGCTTTTAATATTGGTGCACAATTTCTACTTAAAGTATCAAAGGGACGCAGAGAAGGCACCCATTTTGTGGAAGGACCCATGTCGTTGGTATTTGGGGGAGTGAACGTTATTGTGTAGTGTGTAATGTGATGTGTTGTAGAGTCTTTAGTGTCATTAAACTGAGCCTTGGTTAGTGTTTATCCCTCAGACAGCCTCTCTCTCTGACTCACCTCCTGCTCAGGACTCCAGGGTCTCCCTCAGACAGCCTCTCTCTCTCTGACTCACCTCCTGCTCAGGACTCCAGTATCTCCCTCAGACAGCCTCTCTCTCTCTGACTCACCTCCTGCTCAGGACTCCAGGATCTCCCTCAGACAGCCTCTCTCTCTCTGACTCACCTCCTGCTCAGGACTCCAGGATCTCCCTCAGACAGCCTCTCTCTCTCTGACTCACCTCCTGCTCAGGACTCCAGGATCTCCCTCAGACAGCCTCTCTCTCTCTGACTCACCTCCTGCTCAAGACTCCAGGATCTCCCTCAGGCTCCATTGAGTATAACACATCTCTCCAGGAGACAAATGTCTCTCTCAGAAAGTCTCACTCAGAAAGTGTCTCTCAGAAAGTGTCTCACTCAAAAAGTGTCTCTCAGAAAGGCTAACCAGTGAACACAAACACAAGACTGTGGGAAGACAATAACCAATAGGATACTGTCAGCAGAAGCCTGAACTTGTGATAGTTACTGATACTTTTATATAAACATAAATAAAAGAAAACATTAGAGAATAGTCTGTAAGCTACTCCAGAATAGATGTACTTGACTAACACCTACAGTTGATACACAGTAAATCTGTATCAGAAGAAACGTATAAATATGATATATAGTCGGTCAGAACTACACTGGAGGTCCACTTCTTGGTTGTACAGCATGGGAGCTATTTTCATGTTTTAACATACGGACAAGAAGTTAAATAATAAGACATAAATGCCGTTTTTCCCCCTCGAGACACTACGTTTGGATTCAAGTTTTATCCTCTAGGCCTACCTGTTTTCTCTGACTTACTGGGCTTAGTTGGGTTCACAAATAACAACCCAATGTATCACCAATGCCAAAGATTTGTATAACTAAACAAGAAAGACCACAGCTTGTCATTTCCAATGGGAACAAATTAGTCATAGCGGGCAGAAGAAGCATGCGCTAGTGATATCCTATTGGCGTGTTTTAGTATACATCTGCATATTTCTGTTAGGGAACGCCTACTCTGTGAAGTGCGCATGTGCAATAACTCAATTCACCTTTGCACTCCTTCTAAACAGCGCAATCTTAAAATATGTTGCAAAAGATAGTCTACAAAACGTAGTCCACTCATAACAGATTCTAGTTTTGAAAACAGAAAACTGTAGAGATCAAAGGTTTCATCAATGAGAAAATGTACCAAATGTCTGACAAAATCCATCTCGTTCCATCTTCTCCCACTGCCCACCAGTGGGCTTCCTCTCATCATCATGTTTTGTAGTGAGTGGAAACACCAACAGGATGCTTCACATTTATACATCCAGTGATATATGGGTCTCATTGCTCTGTCCGTGCCAATGCAGTAAGTAAGCAGGATTCAGGCGGCCATATTGGATTAGCAATCAACCAAAGTTTAGGGTGTCAAACTAAATTCCTGGAGAGACGTGTGTCTGCTGGTTTGTTATTTCCTTTCATGTGTCCAATTAAGACCTAGAAGTTCCTAACTAATCAATGAATTACCTTAATTGATCAATCAGTACAAGGGAGGTGCAAAATTCCACAGACCCCCGACCCCCGAGGACTGGAGTTTGACACGTGCTTTAGGCTAATACTCCTAGTTACACAAAGATCCCTATCAAACATATAGGAGATTTACATGCAACAAATAGACAAGACAAAATAAAAGACAGGAGTGTATGTAGTTTACTGAAAGAACATTTGAATGACATTCAGTCCAGATGGAGAGAACAGTAATGTTATGAGAAAAGCCTCTACATGTTGCTGTTGCTGTACAGTCAGTAAGAGAGACATAGAAAGACCAGGGACACACTGGGAAAAGAAAAGCTACTTCATTCAACCATTTTGTTTTGACATTAGTTACCAGGTGGTTGTTACAAGTATTATGGTATTTACATAGTGCAAAGGACACACTGGTTGTCATGGCTCCAAAACACACTGATGAGAGTTAGTTACTGAGAAACCTGCACACAGCCAGTGTACATTTTAGTACTAGACACACCGTCGTGATCACTTGTATCAGGGAAGGGCTCAATTCAACTCATTCAGAAAATCCTCATAGAAAACAGTCAGTTTTCAATTGACATGCGTTTTTTTTCTCAATTACATTTTTCATCAGTTGAATTTCAATTCACTTCCTGAATTGAAAATGAATTGACCCAACTCCTGACTGTGTCTATTTATTACACAACTCCCTCTCACCCCTCCTTCCTTCATATTGCATATGACCCAGCATGCCACTCCTATACATGGCATCCTCCTCCATCTAATAATACATGACTTGATTTCTATCATTTCCCATCAAATTACATCAACTTATTCAGATGTTTTATATCAAATGGCTTTAAGAAAAAGGTGATTGGGGTGTTTAATACACTGTAGTTCAAACATTTTAATTGTTCACATTTTATTTACATGGTTATAACTGGTGAGGTGGATAATTACTTCATGAATATTCAGAGGCTCCTGTGGTGGCTCCTCCCTTTGACCCCTCCTCCCTTTGACCAGTGAGTCCACATGTCCTGGGTCAAGTTGGACTACCTGTCAGCTTCAAACCCAAACAGTCTCTGATAATAGCTAGTTACAGTACATTTACCTGCCCACCCCAACAAACACGCCCACACTGCCACCGGTCAGTGGACTGGGACCTAAACCAAATGGAACCAGAGGCTATAGTAAAACACAGAAGTCAGCTAGCAACAACAAACAATCCACTCAGAAAACAACCCCAAACAGATGAACACTTGTCAATATAATCATCAATATTACAGGTTAAAGAGTCTCAGAAACAGCTATACAGGTTATGTACATCAGACATTTGTTCTGGCTTCAGTTACTGTTAGTATATGTCATGTGACATGTCATATCATTCATGTTTTCAAGGGACACGCCATTCTTTTTTAACACGCCATTTTCACATTAGTAGACATTGGTTTGGTCCTGGAGATAATGACTATGAGGTTAAAAAGTGGTGATATGCCCCTTTAAAATCACACCCAGTGAAAATAATACATGATTACTGTGATGGTTAATGTCAGAAACACATCGTGTAGGTTTGCAAATTACAGCAACTTTCCCAAAATTCCAAGGTTGGAGGATTATGTATTTTCTGCTTATTCCCAACAGATTCTGTGGACCTTCCAACCGGGATTCCTGGAAAAGTGGGGAATTTTGTAATCCTAACAAGGTTTTCGATTGGTTTTGGGAGACAGAGAAACATGGGAAGGATGACAACAATGTAACATAAGTCTTGATGATGGGACAGAGACACACACACGTCTAGCTGTAAACTCTCAGCCCTGCAGGGGCTCAGCAACCTTCTGCTTGGACTGAACCACCAGACCTCCACTATGAATAACCCAGGGATGACAGAGGAGACTTCTCTTCTAGTTAGTCTGTAGTCAGCAGTCACAGGTCTATCATCTGGAGGGCTCTGTGTCATACAGACAGAGGGAGACTTCTCTTCTAGTTAGTCTGTAGTCAGCAGTCACAGGTCTATCATCTGGAGGGCTCTGTGTCATACAGACAGAGGGAGACTTCTCTTCTAGTTAGTCTGTAGTCAGCAGTCACAGGTCTATCATCTGGAGGGCTCTGTGTCATACAGACAGAGGGAGACTTCTCTTCTAGTTAGTCTGTAGTCAGCAGTCACAGGTCTATCATCTGGAGGGCTCTGTGTCATACAGACAGAGGGAGACTTCTCTTCTAGTTAGTCTGTAGTCAGCAGTCACAGGTCTATCATCTGGAGGGCTCTGTGTCATACAGACAGAGGGAGACTTCTCTTCTAGTTAGTCTGTAGTCAGCAGTCACAGGTCTATCATCTGGAGGGCTCTGTGTCATACAGACAGAGGGGAAGCCTCTCCTCACAGCCTCTTCCTATCCTGGGGAAACCTGGAGTGGTGGGAAGGGAACCAGGGCTTCCCTTAGCCAGACCAGTCAAGCCCATTCCATGTCAGACCAGACCAGTCGATGCCAGACCGACCAGACCAGTTTAGCTGAGGCAGTTGTTCCAGGTCCACATCAGTGAGAGGAGGATGAGAGGAACAGAGGAGTCTATCCATCAGAGAGACCAGGAGAGATACTGTTGTCTGTAGTTTGCAGGTTGGTCTGTGTGTGTGACTGCCTATCTGTGTGTGTGTGGACTGCCTGTGTGTGTGTGTGTGTGTGTGTGTGTCTGTGTGTGTGTGTGTATGGTCTGATTCCTGAGATAATGTCTGAAGTCCAAAGTTACAGACAGAGAGAAGAGGAGAGTTGCTGGTTCAACTGTGAGAAAGAGGGAGGGGGGTGATAGAGATGAAAGAGTGCAGGTTAGGGGAACAGGTGTGAAGGCGGGATGAGGAAGACAAGTGACGGAGTGTACACAGATGGAGCGACAGAGTGTACACAGATGGAGCGACAGAGTGTACACAGATGGAGCGACAGAGTGTACACAGATGGAGCGACAGAGTGTACACAGATGGAGCGACAGAGTGTACACAGATGGAGCGACAGAGTGTACACAGATGGAGCGACAGAGTGTACACAGATGGAGCGACAGAGTGTACACAGATGGAGCGACAGAGTGTACACAGATGGAGCGACAGAGTGTACACAGATGGAGCGACAGAGTGTACACAGAGCGAATTTAGCGAGAAACAAAGAGAAAGAGAGGGATGAATGAGGTCTAATCAGCCAGTGATATTATTGGCCTCCATCTTCTCCAGCCCAGTCTCTGTGACATCAGCAGAATCCAACTCCTCTTCCTCCTCACTCTGCACTCCCTCCTCCTCTTCCTCCTCTTCCTCTGTGCTGTCCTGGCTCTTCCCCAGCTGAAGGTTCTCCAGCGTCTTAGACACCCAGGACTCAATACGGCTGATGACCGCAGGCACCTCCACAGAGATGGGCTCTGGTGTGTACTCTTCCTCCTCCTCCTCCTCTTCCTCTGCCTCCTCCAGCATACCGGGGACCAGGGTGGAGGTGGTGGAGGTGATGGAGGAGTTGAGGAGGTCCCTGCAGCTCCCATCCAAACTGCCTGTCTCCGTGCTCTGCTGGGAGGCCAGCTCCAACCGGTCGTCTGCCCGGCCCTCCTCTCTCTCCCCCGGGCCTGAGCCTGGAGCAGGGACGGCTGCTCTGAGCTGGAGGGTAGTGGAGTAAGGGCTGCGGTTGGTGGTGGTGGAGGGGGGCTGGTTGTCTCTCTGCAACCCAGAGGAAGTAGCAGGATGGCTGGGTTTAGCCTCCACAGGCTCCAGCCCATCTGACGATTCCACCATACTCCTCCAGTTGGTCTCTGAGGAGAGACATTTCAGATTATATTCACATGTAAAGAGAAAGACCTCTTTGATCTCAGAGATGGGTCAGAGTCAGGGTCAAAGGTCGGGATCATCTCTTACCGTACTCCTTGTCGTTGATCTCAGATGGGTCAGAGTCAGGGTTAAAGGTCGGGATCATCTCTTACCGTACTCCTTCTCGTTGACCTCAGAGATGGGTCAGATTCAGGATTAAAGGTCGGGATCAGGGTCATCTCTTACCGTACTCCTTCTCGTTGACCTCAGAGATGGGTCAGAGTCAGGGTTAAAGGTCGGGATCATCTCTTACCGTACTCCTTCTCGTTGACCTCAGAGATGGGTCAGAGTCAGGGTTAAAGGTCGGGATCATCTCTTACCGTACTCCTTCTCGTTGACCTCAGAGATGGGTCAGAGTCAGGGTTAAAGGTCGGGACCAGGGTCATCTCTTACCGTACTCCTTCTCGTTGATCTCAGAGATGGGTCAGAGTCAGGGTTAAAGGTCGGGATCATCTCTTACCGTACTCCTTCTCGTTGACCTCAGAGATGGGTCAGATTCAGGATTAAAGGTCGGGATCAGGGTCATCTCTTACCGTACTCCTTCTCGTTGACCTCAGAGATGGGTCAGAGTCAGGGTTAAAGGTCGGGATCATCTCTTACCGTACTCCTTGTCGTTGACCTCAGAGATGGGTCAGAGTCAGGGTTAAAGGTCGGGATCAGGGTCATCTCTTACCGTACTCCTTCTCGTTGACCTCAGAGATGGGTCAGAGTCAGGGTTAAAGGTCGGGACCAGGGTCATCTCTTACCGTACTCCTTCTCGTTGACCTCAGAGATGGGTCAAAGTCAGGGTTAAAGGTCGGGACCAGGGTCATCTCTTACCGTACTCCTTCTCGTTGATCTCAGAGATGGGTCAGAGTCAGGGTTAAAGGTCGGGACCAGGGTCATCTCTTACCGTACTCCTTCTCGTTGACCTCAGAGATGGGTCAGAGTCAGGGTTAAAGGTCGGGATCAGGGTCATCTCTTACCGTACTCCTTCTCGTTGACCTCAGAGATGGGTTCAGAGATGACGGAGCAGAAGGAGATAGCGGAGGCAGCGGAGGGGTTCCTGGAGTGGCCCATGTGGTGGGTGACCTTCTTGACATTCTTCAGCGCCTCCTCAGCCTGCTCCTGCTCCAGCGCTGACACCATGTCCTTGTAGGACTTACGAGCATCCTCCGTCAGAGACACTAACCGGTTAAACAGACCCTAGAGGAGGAGAGGGAGGGGTGGCGGACAGGGAGAGGGGAGAGAGAAAGACATAACATCAAGACTTTACACACTTCCATTTGCTTTTTGTTACAGTATTAACAAGCGTTATAAACACGCAGACAGGCTGTGTTCAACGTCTTACCTCTGCTCCAGAGAAGTTGAAGACGCCCACCACACTGACAGGCACCAGTTTGTTGACACAGCGTCCCAGAGCCTTCCTACCCAGAGCAAACACAAACGGGATCTCCTGTTCTCTGGCCATGGCTATGACGTTGTACAGAGCCTCATCTAGACCCCCTGGGACATAAAATAACAGTCACTACTACTGTAGAACTACCACTATAAACAGTCCTGCTCCCTGGGCATGGCTGTCTATCATGTTTTACAGAGCCTCATCTAGACGCCCTGCAATAGACAACACACAGTCACTAGTTGTGTAGAAGATTTGATGCAGCCTGTGCTGAGCATATCAATATGCTGCTCTCTGGTGGACACTAAAGTGGTGATTGGGGATGAATATTTGAAATATTCATGCACGCATTTGGAACCCCACACCCCAAGATCAGGGTGATGTTCAGATAGGCACACTAGCTACACGCTTAGCAACCGCAAAAACAAAACCCTGTGTTCTTATTGGACCTGGTTGAGTAGTACACTACGTGGTTCACTGCTTTTCAAAAAACATAACCCAGGATTAATGACAAGAATGACCCCTGACCTTTGGCCTGGATCTTCTCACAGTTGGGTGAGATGAGGACACACTTGATCTTGTGGAGCTTCATGTGTTTGGTGACCTCTCTAAGGCCCATGACCAGTCTGCGTTTGGTCTTGGCTTTGCTGGGGTCCTTCTGATAAACCCTCTCCTGGAACCGGACCAGTTCCTGCAGCAGCATCGTCACACTCTCATCTATCTCCTTATTCAACACCTGGTTACAGTACCTGGAGGAGAGAGAGAGAAACACACACACAGGATAAAACACATCCATCTATCTCCTTATTCAACACCTGGTTACAGTACCTGGAGGAGAGAGAGAGAAACACACACACAGGATAAAACACATTCATCTATCTCCTTATTCAACACCTGGTTACAGTACCTGGAGGAGAGAGAGAAACACACACACAGGATAAAACACATCCATCTATCTCCTTATTCAACACCTGGTTACAGTACCTGGAGGAGAGAGAGAAACACACACACAGGATAAAACACATCCATCTATCTCCTTATTCAACACCTGGTTACAGTACCTGGAGGAGAGAGAGAAAACACACACAGGATAAAACACATTCATCTATCTCCTTATTCAACACCTGGTTACAGTACCTGGAGGAGAGAGAGAGAAACACACACACAGGATAAAACACATCCATCTATCTCCTTATTCAACACCTGGTTACAGTACCTGGAGGAGAGAGAGAAACACACACACACACAGGATAAAACACATCCATCCATCTCCTTATTCAACACCTGGTTACAGTACCTGGAGGAGAGAGAGAAACACACACACAGGATAAAACACATTCATCTATCTCCTTATTCAACACCTGGTTACAGTACCTGGAGGAGAGAGAGAAACACACACACACACAGGATAAAACACATCCATCCATCTCCTTATTCAACACCTGGTTACAGTACCTGGAGGAGAGAGAAACACACACACAGGATAAAACACATCCATCCATCTCCTTATTCAACACCTGGTTACAGTACCTGGAGGAGAGAGAAAACACACACACAGGATAAAACACATTCATCCATCTCCTTATTCAACACCTGGTTACAGTACCTGGAGGAGAGAGAAACACACACACAGGATAAAACACATTCATCTATCTCCTTATTCAACACCTGGTTACAGTACCTGGAGGAGAGAGAGAAACACACACACAGGATAAAACACATCCATCCATCTCCTTATTCAACACCTGGTTACAGTACCTGGAGGAGAGAGAGAAACACACACAGGATAAAACACATTCATCCATCTCCTTATTCAACACCTGGTTACAGTACCTGGAGGAGAGAGAGAGAAACACACACACATAGGATAAAACACATCCATCTATCTCCTTATTCAACACCTGGTTACAGTACCTGGAGAGAGAGAGACCTGAAAGACACACACACAGGATAAAACACATTCATCCATCTCCTTATTCAACACCTGGTTACAGTACCTGGAGGAGAGAGAAAACACACACACAGGATAAAACACATTCATCCATCTCCTTATTCAACACCTGGTTACAGTACCTGGAGGAGAGAGAGAAAACACACACAGGATAAAACACATCCATCTATCTCCTTATTCAACACCTGGTTACAGTACCTGGAGGAGAGAGAGAAAACACACACAGGATAAAACACATCCATCTATCTCCTTATTCAACACCTGGTTACAGTACCTGGAGGAGAGAGAAACACACACACAGGATAAAACACATTCATCTATCTCCTTATTCAACACCTGGTTACAGTACCTGGAGGAGAGAGAAACACACACAGGATAAAACACATCCATCTATCTCCTTATTCAACACCTGGTTACAGTACCTGGAGGAGAGAGAAAACACACACTAATATTATAAACACATTCATCTATCTCCTTATTCAACACCTGGTTACAGTACCTGGAGGAGAGAGAAACACACACTAATATTATAAACACATTCATCTATCTCCTTATTCAACACCTGGTTACAGTACCTGGAGGAGAGAGAGAAACACACACAGGATAAAACACATTCATCTATCTCCTTATTCAACACCTGGTTACAGTACCTGGAGGAGAGAGAGAGAAACACACACACAGGATAAAACACATCCATCTATCTCCTTATTCAACACCTGGTTACAGTACCTGGAGGAGAGAGAGAAACACACACAGGATAAAACACATCCATCTATCTCCTTATTCAACACCTGGTTACAGTACCTGGAGGAGAGAGAAACACACACTAATATTATAAACACATTCATCTATCTCCTTATTCAACACCTGGTTACAGTACCTGGAGGAGAGAGAAACACACACTAATATTATAAACACATTCATCCATCTCCTTATTCAACACCTGGTTACAGTACCTGGAGGAGAGAGAAACACACACTAATATTATAAACACATTCATCTATCTCCTTATTCAACACCTGGTTACAGTACCTGGAGGAGAGAGAGAGAAACACACACAGGATAAAACACATCCATCTATCTCCTTATTCAACACCTGGTTACAGTACCTGGAGGAGAGAGAAACACACACACAGGATAAAACACATTCATCTATCTCCTTATTCAACACCTGGTTACAGTACCTGGAGGAGAGAGAGAGAAACACACACAGGATAAAACACATTCATCTATCTCCTTATTCAACACCTGGTTACAGTACCTGGAGGAGAGAGAGAAACACCTGGTTACAGTCACACACAGGATAAAACACATCCATCTATCTCCTTATTCAACACCTGGTTACAGTACCTGGAGGAGAGAGAGAAACACACACAGGATAAAACACATCCATCTATCTCCTTATTCAACACCTGGTTACAGTACCTGGAGGAGAGAGAGAGAAACACACACACACAGGATAAAACACATTCATCTATCTCCTTATTCAACACCTGGTTACAGTACCTGGAGGAGAGAGAGAGAAACACACACTAATATTATAAACACATTCATCTATCTCCTTATTCAACACCTGGTTACAGTACCTGGAGGAGAGAGAGAGAAACACACAGGATAAAACACATTCATCCATCTCCTTATTCAACACCTGGTTACAGTACCTGGAGGAGAGAGAGAGAAACACACACAGGATAAAACACATTCATCTATCTCCTTATTCAACACCTGGTTACAGTACCTGGAGGAGAGAGAGAGAAACACACACAGGATAAAACACATTCATCCATCTCCTTATTCAACACCTGGTTACAGTACCTGGAGGAGAGAGAGAGAAACACACACAGGATAAAACACATTCATCTATCTCCTTATTCAACACCTGGTTACAGTACCTGGAGGAGAGAGAGAGAAACACACACACACAGGATAAAACACATTCATCTATCTCCTTATTCAACACCTGGTTACAGTACCTGGAGGAGAGAGAGAAACACACACAGGATAAAACACATCCATCCATCTCCTTATTCAACACCTGGTTACAGTACCTGGAGGAGAGAGAAACACACACACAGGATAAAACACATCCATCCATCTCCTTATTCAACACCTGGTTACAGTACCTGGAGGAGAGAGAGAAACACACACAGGATAAAACACATTCATCCATCTCCTTATTCAACACCTGGAGACAGAGACACTAATATTAAAACATACACCAGACTGTCAAACAGCCGTCACTAACACAGAGAGGCTGCTGCCCACATACAGACTTGAAATCATTGGCCACTTTAATAAATGGATCACTAGTCCCTTTAATAATGTTTACATATCTTACATACTCATCTCATATGTAAACTCAGCAAAAAAAGAAACATTCCTTTTTCAGGACCCTGTCTTTCAAAGATAATTAGTAAAAATCCAAATAACTTCACAGATCTTCATTGTAAAGGTTTAAACACTGTTTCCCATGATTGTTCAATGAACCATAAACAATTAATGAACATGCTCCTGTGGAAGGTCGTTAAGACACTAACAGCTTACAGACGGTAGGCAATTAAGGTCACAGTTATGAAAACTTAGGACACTAAAGAGGCCTTTCTACTGACACTGAAAAACAACAAAAGAAAGATGCCCAGGGTCCCTGCTCATCTGCGTGAACGTGCCTTCGGCATGCTGCAAGGAGATGAGGACTGCAGATGTGGCCAGGGAAATAAATGGCAATGTCCGTACTGTGAGACACCTAAGACAGCGCTACAGGGAGACAGGACCGACAGCTGATCATCCTCGCAGTGGCAGAGCACATGTAACAACAACTGCACAGGATCGGTACATCCTAACATCACACCTGCGGGAAAGGTACAGGATAGCAACAACAACTGCCCGAGTTACACAAGGAACGCACAATCCCTCCATCAGTGCTCAGACTGTCCGCAATAGGGTGAGAGAGGCTGGACTGAGGGCTTGTAGGCCTGTTGTAAGGCAGGTCCTCACCAGACATCACCTGCAACAACGTCGCCTAGACAGGAATGTCAGTGTTCTGCTATGGCCAGCGAAGAGCAAGGATCTCAATCCCATTGAGCAGGTCTGGGACCTGTTGGATCGGAGGGTGAGGGCCATTCCCCCAGAAATGTCTGGGAACTTACAGGTGCCTTGGTTGAAGAGTGGGGTAACATCTCACAGCAAGAACAGGCAAATCTGGTGCAGTCCATGAGGAGCAGATGCAGCTGGTGGCCACACCAGATACTGACTGTTCCTTTTGATTTTGACCCCCCTTTGTTAGGGAAACATTATTCCATTTATGTTAGTCACATGTCTGTGGAACTTGTTCAGTGTATGTCTCAGTTCTTTACACATGTTAAGTTTGCTGAAAATAAATGCAGTTGACAGTGAGAGGACATTTCTTTTTTTTGCTGAGTTTATATACTGTATTTTAAACCATCTACAGCATCTTGCCTATGCCGCTCGGTCATCCCTCATCCAAATATTTATATGTATATATTCTTATTCCATTCCTTTACTTAGATATGGGTCTTAGGTAGTCGTTGTGGAATTGTTAGATATCACTGAACTGTCGGAACTAGAAGCACAAGCATTTCTCTAGACTTGCATTAACATCTGCTAACCATCTCCTTATTCAACACCAGGTACAGTACTTGGAGACAGTGAGAGAGAGAGGGACTTGGGTTAGGTAACACTTGGAGACAGTGAGAGAGAGAGGGACTAGGGTTAGGTAACACTTGGAGACAGTGAGAGAGAGAGGGACTAGGGTTAGGTAACACTTGGAGACAGTGAGAGAGAGAGGGACTAGGGTTAGGTAACACTTGGAGACAGTGAGAGAGAGGGGACTTGGGTTAGGTAACACTTGGAGACAGTGAGAGAGAGAGGACTTGGGTTAGGTAACACTTGGAGACAGTGAGAGAGAGAGGGACTTGGGTTAGGTAACACTTGGAGACAGTGAGAGAGAGAGGGACTTGGGTTAGGTAACACTTGGAGACAGTGAGAGAGAGAGGGACTAGGGTTAGGTAACACTTGGAGACAGTGAGAGAGAGAGGGACTTGGGTTAGGTAACACTTGGAGACAGTGAGAGAGAGAGGGACTAGGGTTAGGTAACACTTGGAGACAGTGAGAGAGAGAGGGACTTGGGTTAGGTAACACTTGGAGACAGTGAGAGAGAGAGGGACTTGGGTTAGGTAACACTTGGAGACAGTGAGAGAGAGAGGGACTAGGGTTAGGTAACACTTGGAGACAGTGAGAGAGAGAGGGACTTGGGTTAGGTAACACTTGGAGACAGTGAGAGAGAGAGGGACTTGGGTTAGGTAACACTTGGAGACAGTGAGAGAGAGAGGGACTAGGGTTAGGTAACACTTGGAGACAGTGAGAGAGAGGGGACTTGGGTTAGGTAACACTTGGAGACAGTGAGAGAGAGAGGGACTTGGGTTAGGTAACACTTGGAGACAGTGAGAGAGAGAGGGACTTGGGTTAGGTAACACTTGGAGACAGTGAGAGAGAGAGGGACTAGGGTTAGGTAACACTTGGAGACAGTGAGAGAGAGAGGGACTAGGGTTAGGTAACACTTGGAGACAGTGAGAGAGAGAGGGACTAGGGTTAGGTAACACTTGGAGACAGTGAGAGAGAGAGGGACTAGGGTTAGGTAACACTTGGAGACAGTGAGAGAGAGGGACTAGGGTTAGGTAACACTTGGAGACAGTGAGAGAGAGAGGGACTTGGGTTAGGTAACACTTGGAGACAGTGAGAGAGAGAGGGACTAGGGTTAGGTAACACTTGGAGATAGTGAAAGGCAATTTTTTTGAATCTTATTTACGATATTAGTCACATTGTCATTAAATAATCATAGTATGGCAAAAAAAATAAGGCTTAGTTCATTAATTTAGCCTTAAAAATGCACTGTTTTGATTTATACATCTCAATTAGAGTACAGTCCTGCACATCACAATATTAGATTTAATCATATATCGGCCCAACCCTAAGAGGAACACACACAATCAGGTTAACACACACACACACGCACAACAATATTAGAAAACACTCACATGCATACATCGACCAATATTATAAAACACACACACACACACCATTGTGTAGTTCAGTAGTTTCCAACTCTAGTCAAACAGCACAGTTTTGTTGTAGCTCCAGACAAACACCTGATTCAACTAATCATCATCCCCTCAATGAGTTGAATCAGGTGAGTTTGTCCGGGCCTACAACAACGTGTACTGTTGGGGGGCCTGGAGGAGGGAAACACTGGTGTAGATATGATATGGTGTGAGGAAGAGAGGAGAGGCATAGAGAGGTCGTAGGATGTCTGACACAGTGCTTAAGGGCTGAGACAAAGGGCCTACAACAACGTGTACTGTTGGGGGGACTGGAGGAGGGAAACACTGGTGTAGATATGATATGGTGTGAGGAAGAGAGGAGAGGCATAGAGAGGTCGTAGGATGTCTGACACAGTGCTTAAGGGCTGAGACAAAGGGCCTACAACCCAAGACATTAAGAAACA
>NW_024609393.1:55000-57500 GCF_018296145.1 Oncorhynchus tshawytscha | reverse complement strand
AGTGCATGCTGGTACCTGTAGTTTCCTCTGCTCCATGCTGATCTCAGAGTACTCCTGCGCTGTAGCCAGGGCAGCGGCCAGGGCCTTCTTCCTCTGACTCTTGGCCCTCTTGGGGACGGAGGTGGTGATGGGGATGGGGGTCTGGACGATGTTGATGGGAGAGTTCTCTGGAAGGTTATCCAGCTGGAGAGAGGAGGGGGGTTTACTACAGGATAGATTGTTTTGTGGTCAGCCTCTACTCACTTTGGTGCCAACCCCCCCCAAAAAACAAGTGAAATTCTCAAGGAAGGAAGGAAGGAAGGAAGGGAGGAAGGATTAGCCGGTCTCTCACCAGGTTCTTGGTTAGTTTGGTCTGGTGTTGGTTCTGGGAAGGGTTAGGGTTAGGGTCTGGTTTGATGTTCCTCTGTGCCCCTCCTGAGACCAGCTCTGGAAACTCATCCTCATCCTGAAACAGACTTTAGAATTGACCAAACACCTAACTTCTACAGCCTCTAACTCCTAATACACACTGACTGAGGACTAGTTCACACAATACCTCCTCTACATCTACAGCCTCTAACTCCTAATACACACTGACTGAGGACTAGTTCACACAATACCTCCTCTACATCTACAGCCTCTAACTCCTAATACACACTGACTGAGTACTAGTTCACACAATACCTCCTCTACATCTACAGCCTCTAACTCCTAATACACACTGACTGAGGACTAGTTCACACAATACCTCCTCTACATCTACAGCCTCTAACTCCTAATACACACTGACTGAGGACTAGTTCACACAATACCTCCTCTACATCTACAGCCTCTAACTCCTAATACACACTGACTGAGGACTAGTTCACACAATACCTCCTCTACATCTACAGCCTCTAACTCCTAATACACACTGACTGAGGACTAGTTCACACAATACCTCCTCTACATCTACAGCCTCTAACTCCTAATACACACTGACTGAGGACTAGTTCACACAATACCTCCTCTACATCTACAGCCTCTAACTCCTAATACACACTGACTGAGGACTAGTTCACACAATACCTCCTCTACATCTACAGCCTCTAACTCCTAATACACACTGACTGAGGACTAGTTCACACAATACCTCCTCTACATCTACAGCCTCTAACTCCTAATACACACTGACTGAGGACTAGTTCACACAATACCTCCTCTACATCTACAGCCTCTAACTCCTAATACACACTGACTGAGGACTAGTTCACACAATACCTCCTCTACATCTACAGCCTCTAACTCCTAATACAACTCCTAATACACACTGACTGAGGACTAGTTCACACAATACCTCCTCTACATCTACAGCCTCTAACTCCTAATACACACTGACTGAGGACTAGTTCACACAATACCTCCTCTACATCTACAGCCTCTAACTCCTAATACACACTGACTGAGGACTAGTTCACACAATACCTCCTCTACATCTACAGCCTCTAACTCCTAATACACACTGACTGAGGACTAGTTCACACAATACCTCCTCTACATCTACAGCCTCTAACTCCTAATACACACTGACTGAGGACTAGTTCACACAATACCTCCTCTACATCTACAGCCTCTAACTCCTAATACACACTGACTGAGGACTAGTTCACACAATACCTCCTCTACATCTACAGCCTCTAACTCCTAATACACACTGACTGAGGACTAGTTCACACAATACCTCCTCTACATCTACAGCCTCTAACTCCTAATACACACTGACTGAGGACTAGTTCACACAATACCTCCTCTACATCTACAGCCTCTAACTCCTAATACACACTGACTGAGGACTAGTTCACACAATACCTCCTCTACATCTACAGCCTCTAACTCCTAATACACACTGACTGAGGACTAGTTCACACAATACCTCCTCTACATCTACAGCCTCTAACTCCTAATACACACTGACTGAGGACTAGTTCACACAATACCTCCTCTACATCTACAGCCTCTAACTCCTAATACACACTGACTGAGGACTAGTTCACACAATACCTCCTCTACATCTACAGCCTCTAACTCCTAATACACACTGACTGAGGACTAGTTCACACAATACCTCCTCTACATCTACAGCCTCTAACTCCTAATACACACTGACTGAGGACTAGTTCACACAATACCTCCTCTACATCTACAGCCTCTAACTCCTAATACACACTGACTGAGGACTAGTTCACACAATACCTCCTCTACATCTACAGCCTCTAACTCCTAATACACACTGACTGAGGACTAGTTCACACAATACCTCCTCTACATCTACAGCCTCTAACTCCTAATACACACTGACTGAGGACTAGTTCACACAATACCTCCTCTACATCTACAGCCTCTAACTCCTAATACACACTGACTGAGGACTAGTTCACACAATACCTCCTCTACATCTACAGCCTCTAACTCCTAATACACACTGACTGAGGACTAGTTCACACAATACCTCCTCTACATCTACAGCCTCTAACTCCTAATA